>NW_010398202.1:12217-43286 GCF_000710305.1 Buceros rhinoceros silvestris | reverse complement strand
AGGATCAGGTTGTAGGGAACACAGCCATGGCGAAGGATGGAATCCATTGAGGATGTTTAGTGAGAGAAGTGAGCAGCAAAGGAGTATACAGGAACAGCTTTCAAATAAGCCAACAGAGGCAAAGAAAGAGATGTGTTTCCTCTCTGTGTTTGCTGAGGACGAGGCATTTTGGCTGGAAAGTGCAGGAAGGGCTGGTTGCGTTAGACATTGGGGCGTACTTTCTTATCTCCCTCTGAATCATTGCTTTTTAAGAAAGTTATCCCCAGCGGCTTCCTGGGCTGCCCTTGCCTGTGAGTGTGAAGGGTGACCCAAGGAGATCAGATCGTTTCAGTTGGCTGATGGTTGTTGACTGATCCTTTGAGCTGATGCCCTGCTTCAATTTTATCCTGACCCTAACCAAGACCTTCAGATTGCACGACAACTGAAATAATCCTAGTGATGTAATAACAATTAAAAAATTACACCTTTGTGAGAATATTTACAGAGAAACATCTGTAGAGTTTGTTTCTGAGAATCATACTGAACTTTTCATCTGGTATGATTAGTTTAGACATTGAAAAAGCTTTTTAGTGATACGACTAGTGATGCAGTGGAATAGCTTTCCTGGGAAAGGGATGGGAGCTCCAATATTTCTTTCTCTTTTCAAAATAACTTAGAGAAACATTTAGTGAGAAGGGCTGATCTTGCCTTGTGATAGAGAGATGGAGACTATAATTTATTAAGCTCCCAGCAACTCCATCTCTTGCAAAGGTACTTCCTCTTTCCAGCCTTCTGGATAACATACTTTTATGTGAGAAATAGCCGCCTTTCGGGGCTGCTAAAATGAAACTAAAGATCCGTGTACATTTTGATTTGTGTTCTTGGGTAGCGATTTCCTGTGTCTGCTCTGCAATGTATCTGAACTGAAATGAGGTGGAAAGGCTGCAGCTGGCCAGCCCCAGCTCTCCCAACTCCTTGGCTCAGCCCAAACACTCATCCCAGGAGTGAGCTCCTGAGGAGCACCAACTGCTGGATGTCTGTCACAAAGCTGTAAAAATTTTTTTTTAAATTTTTATCCACCAGTTAAGCCTAACTTGCAGTTCTGGATGGGCTTAGGGCTCATTCCAGTTCCTCTTCCACTTTGGTTTTGCACGTAGTGTCAGCTGGTCCATGTGTTGACTATGATGGATAACTGAGGGTAGTGTGAAAGGTGCTTAGCGCCATTGTGACACCAGTAAAACTAACACAACGCAAGTGCTAGAAGGGTCTTTGCAGGTACACAACAAAGGTTTGTGTGACACCTGTTCTCCCTGAGATACCCTTATGTGGTGCTGCATATGGTCCACACAGCGGGCGTATCTCAGCCGTGGAAGAAAAGCCTCAAGCGATGCAGGGATGTCAGGAAGGTGACAGTGGTCATTTTGGGGATTGCCAATGTCCGATGTAACATGGGGCTGAGAGTGAGCTCTGGTTATTTGCTGGGGCTGCCAGGGATGGTTTGGATCCAAACAGGCTGGCTCAATCAGAGATGGGCTTATCCAAAATACCTGTAGATATGGCTCCTAGTTCCTGCAGGACGTGGGGCCAAGGAGTCCGTAAAATTGATCTTATGGGCAAATAGCCTTAGACACTTGCAGCAAATGCGAATAATGCACTTTAATTTGATTGGTTTTTCACAACTCGAGTGATAAGCTTAGGTCAATGTTGCTTACATTCCCTGTCTCACAAAAGACAATCAAGTTGAAAACCAATCTTGAATGAATCACTCTTGTAAGATGTCTTTGAGGAACACATTTGCTATGTGAGAGTCAAGGGTTACGGCTGCTACAAAGGAAGAAGGAAGCCTGACTTTCAAAAGAATAACAGAGTTTTTATAGCAGCCTCCAGTTACACCATATGAAGTTAAAAAAAAAGAATAGCATTCCCAGCTGAAAAGCCTGGGAATAAATGAAACTAAAATAAACCTCTTCAGCTTCATGCACAGAGGAATATTATTCTTCTCTCAGCTGCTCTACTTTCATGCTGGGGTAACTCCAAATAATTAATTCGGGCTCCTTCTCTTTGTGCCAGCTTTGGGGAGAAGAGATACAGGCTCAAGTGCTGGGTTAATGATTGACTCATCTTTTCCACTACAGAGAGAAAAATAGTGAATAGAGTTTTTATGGTTGAATCTGGCTTCCAAACTGCAAAAATTACAGACATATATGCATGTATAAGTACATGTGTGTGCATGTATATACATGTGTACATTCTTTTGAGTGTCACTAGAACACATTGGACTCTGATTTTTTTTTTTTTTTTTAAACAGGCTTCTGAATTTCATCACTTAAAGAGAATTTATGTTTGAGGCAGATCTCAAATGTGAAATTTTTGAAGATTGTTTGCGGCACAACTTGCCAAAATAAAACAGATGATGCAATCTCTAAAATTGACTGGATAATGGCACATTACTCATGTAGGTTTTTGAATAACTGTGGGTATTCTTCTTATTTTTTTTAAGGCAATAATTCAAGGGAAGGATGTTTTCCAGCATATTTCTACAGAAATACGAGAATCAATTCAGACTTCATCTGTTTGAGCTTATAAATCAGGCCTGGAGCCCATGAAGAGCCCATAATCTTTAAAAAGGAAGAAAGATGTTTCTGTGAATGAATGATGCCAATATTTATGTGTCCACAAGCTTACTGGAATAAATTTGTTCAAGTTTGCAGGATGGGGCTATTAATTAAATAAGCAGTAATATGGGATAGTGTATAGTAAGACTACTCCGCTGCCTTTCAGCGTTCTGGCATTCTAGCATTGCTTTCTCCTTCCTTTCCCTTTTTGATAAGACGAGCTTATGGGGAAAAAGTGGTGCCTTATATATTCTTCCTTTGTAAAAAAGGATCCACTCTGAAGGCTTAAAATACTGATGGACGTTTGCTGTAATTTCACTGGCTCCAACGATAGGAACAGGACTGGTAATAATGGGTTTGAACTGCAACAAGGGGGAATTAGGGCGGACAGTGGGGATAACGCTGCATCAGATGTGACGAGAAGCTCTGAACAGGTTGCTGTAGGCACGATGCAGAGGTTGCATCACTTGAGGTTTTAAGAACAAGTCGGATGAACTTGCACATGTGCAAAAACTTGTGGAAGATTTTAATGAGGAATTAAGCAAACTTACATAGAGAATGGAAATAGGTAGGGTTGATCCACCCGGGACAAATGATGGAGGCGGTGGCCTCTTGAGATCATATTTTACTGCGGTTCTGTCTCTCAACACACACTTACACGATCTATGAGTTTAGCTTTATATTTTTCTGTAAATATTTTTGTACAGCGCAAATAAGAATAATTACTGGCGATGAGAAACACAGTGAATTTCAGGTTTCAACCCACGTTGCATTTAATGGAAATTATACGTCTGAGTCACAGATCAAACAACAGCACACAAAACAAAACTTGTTAGAAGACTGTCTGTACACTTGGACGTCGTAGAAAAAAAGTTGTAATTGCAGCTCGCGTAGCAAAATTTTGTGTTAGCCTATGAGCTGTTATCCTGAGTTCAAAATCCCAAGGCTGGTTGCAATATGCATTTGCAACACTGAGGTGGGAAAAAGGGGCAGCATGTGAAAAAATCTCTTTTGGTTCATAAACAACTTATTTGGTTACTGAACTTTGTGAAGTTTCTTTCCTGATGGTAAGAAAGAGTTTCTTCTTTTTCATCTTAATGTTATGGGTGTTCAGTTTCAGAAAGATGGGCTCTAGAGAGGAATTAATGACATTAAATAGACACGATCACGAGCGTTGAGGTCAGAGTTAAATTGGCATTGAAATAGATCGGCCAGGAAATGTCAGAGGCGTATTCACCTGAAGTCAAACTAATTCATGCTGAACGTGTCTGGAGAGCCAGAGTTCAAACCCTGGTAGTTCAAGACAAGAAGAAAGAAACCCAAGCAGTCCTCTTAGGAGAGGACTTCCAGAAATCCTTTGGAGCTGCTGGTGGGGTTTTGTGCCCACATGGAAGGTGTATGATAGGGACAAACCTAAAAAAAATCTCAGTGTTATCCCTTGAAAGTGAGGCTTTCTTAAAATTCCTGTGCTGAGTATCCAGAAATGAATCTTCCCAAAATGCTGGCAGCTTGTCAGACCCTATCAGATCTCGGGTGATGTGCTGGAGATGAATCCTTGTGAAGAATAATTGCAGAGACTGAGGAACTGGAAGATGCCTGAAGGAACTAAATTCTCTCCTCATTTTTGCAAACTTTCGAGAGCTTTTCAGGCCTTGATTTACTGCCCAACAGGGCTAGCAGGCTGCTTAAACATTATTCTGGCATCAATCTCATGTACATGTATATTACACATAGCAACAGAAGTCAGGTCATGAATCTCATTTCACAGAACAGTTACAGGCCAATCAATACACCAAGTGACACAATTTTTAACCAACAATGGGAGCCGTTAACCTGGGAGGAATATGTTTTGCATACCAGGAGATGTAGCTACATCAGATTTACTGAAAATCACTAGGTATGAGCACGACTTCTCAGGTAGCTTCAGTTATCTTACCCCTAAATAAAGGGAAAGAAGAGTTTTGCATTCGGCAAGTTCTTGTATGGCAAGCTACCATGAACTGAAAATCATAGACACACAGACAATTAATCAGGAGCAGCTAATGTAAGGCAGCCAGAGAAAGGAAAACAGTCAGAAGGTTCCCTTAACTCTGAAGGCGGGTAGCTGTTAAGCACATTATGCTTTTAATGTTTTTCAGCTAATTCAGGCAGAGGAAGTTACCTACGAAAGTGTGCAGCGGGGATGGAAGGAGTACTGCGCTCCACATCAAGAGTGGAGGTGAGGCAAGTGAAAGTGATGCTTTAAACCAATTATTATCAAAAGAAGCTGAAAACATGGAAGACTTTATGACCGATCTATGATTGAAGAGAAAATCTTGCTTTATGGGAGGATAGATCCCCTGATAGGAGATCCGAGTGTGGTGGTAATCAGGAACTAAAATGTCAGAACGAGAAAGTATTGGCAGGTTAAGAATTAACCCTTGACAATGTGGTTAGGGTACACTGAGGAAAGACTGGGAGACAATTCCCGCAGAGCACAAGAACTGTGACACTTGAACTTGACACCAGGAAACCCCATGTACACCTGAGGATGTGGTAAGGGGTTTCCAGTGCCGTCAACACCAGTTGCAATTGATGTTCCCAACCCTGCCTGCAGTTTTGGGTTGTCTGTGGGGCCAGACCCTACCTAGAAGCATCCCATGTAGAAGTACTACCGGATTTATGTGGATGGCTGTTTGATTTCAAGAGTATAACGCATGTCTACAGAAATCCTGTGGAACAGTAGAATTAATTAGGTGAACAGCCGTGGAAAATAAGCATGTTGGTAAATCACCTCATTCTTGAGGCCACATCCAAGCGTCTCCACAGCCAGCACCAGGCAGCTGGAATAACCAGCTGGAGTGTTAGCCCGTTATGGTGTCTAACCAGCATGGGATGCAAGCCTTCACAAAACATTTCAGAAATTGAACAGATTCATTATAGAGTCCCAGTATTACTTGTCTAGAAGTAAGACAGATAAGAAGCCCATAAATGCTTCCAAGAAGGTGCATGAGAGCAAAAGTTCAAGTCAAACCAGTAGTAGGTCAGAGCAACACTTGCAGTTCATAGATTTCCTGTATTTTTTGCTTTATATTCAATACCTCTTTAAGGATTGTTCTTCCACTATTTCATCTGGTTGCTTTCTGCTTACCACCAACTTTTCAACATTCACCACATCCTACAAGGAGAACTACGTGCATTAACCTCCTGGAATACAGGTATTTACCACTACTGTCACCAACAACAGTGTGTTATTGCACAGACGACATGAAAGGCCACTGATACCAGAATCAGACTGAACTGTTTAACCCAACCTCGATAGGTAGCGAATACTTCTTGTCATTTAGAGTTCTGCTTTCTGTTGACGTTGACTGTCGTTACTCTTGTCCCTCTTCTGTTGCTATTATGGACTTACAGGTCTGGGAAAAGAATATGTGCAGATCTTTGTTTCTAAGAGGCTTTATTATGAGCCTGGTGGATCCAGTAGAGTTGTAGCCAGGACCTAAAATGCGTAGACCTTTGCTGGATTACTTACTCATTAGTGAACAAACATGTCCCAGGGACCTCTAAGAGCTGTCTTGTCCTTGGTTTCTTCTAATTGCTTCAGGTAAGCCATATCTCTTTTGCACCATAACCTGCTTTCCAAAGCCATGCCCTTTGCCAAAGCATTCCCAGCTAACTCTGTGACTCTCCAAACCATCTCCTCACGGCACGGCTTGTGGTGACACAGTGCACCAGCGAGGAGCAGGGCTCTGCGCCACACTAAATGAAACCACACCCAACCCCAGTCCTCCCTCCACCCAAGAAAGCGGGTTACTGTGCTGGTGGTGCTGGGGGCTGCTCCCTCGTCCACACCCTCCGAGAACTGAGGCTTGCGTGCAGGAGAGCTATCACCACCCAGCTGCTCTCCTGCCTCTACAGCAGCAAAGAAAATGAGTTAAAGCTGAGTTAAGATGTAGACAAAGCTGGAGCAGTCAGAAACTTCTGGAATCAGTAGCTGAAATTAATAAAATAAAAACGTGGGAGGGAAGTGAGAGAGAATTTCAGAGGCATTGAGAGGCATGCTCTGGAAATCAACAAAACAACCCAGAGAAGGTCACTTTAAGTCAGGCTGAAATATTTCTTTCCTCCACCGGTCCAGCAGTTTCTTTTAGTCCCTCTGTATTTAACCCCACTGTGTTCACAGTCAGCTCCATTTTTCAGAGGAAACAGGCTGCTTCAAGTCCCCGTATTTCATTCTGGAAAAGCAGAAATACGACCACTTAACGTTTTTACTGCTCTTTTTTTGAGGAGTGAGTTTCTTTGTTCAATTCTGACCAAGTTGCTGAATACTTCTGGCCATCCCAATTCTTCCTTTCATTCTTTCTTCTCACCCTCCCACTCATCAGCCAGAGCCCATCTCCCTGTCTTCTGCTAACCCACCCAACAAGGCTTGGCAACCACTTCTCATCCTACTCAGCACTAGGCTGAACCCATACCACCTGGCATGGTGCCTCAAAAGCCTGGAGGGACCTGAGCCTGGGACTGAGAACCAATGTCCCTCCTGTGATGATGAGCTCTCATTTCTACTCTGCAAGACTCCCTTGGCAGCATGAATCCCTGAGCCAAGTAAGATATCTGATGTCTTTGTGCAAGGAGCATTCAAGAGCTGGTTGCATGGTTTGGGCATGACAGCTTAGTGGTTGCCGAGTCCTTGCAGGCAATAAACGACCCAGGCTGCTTTGCTAGCCAGAGAGAAAACTGTTGCTTCTCTCCATGGAAGCATTTAAGATGGGATGCTGTGCTGTGGTCCAGCGTCAGCTGCAGATGTTTTCCTGCCCCTCTTCCATTATGTTGCTTGTAGCCTAATGGTCCAGTGCCTCTCCTGGACATCTGGACCAATGGATTTGGATTTCCTCAAGTCAGAGGAAGGCTCTGTATCACAGACTATTCCACAGGGTTGAAATCCTCTGACCAGGCCTCCATGATGGAGGTTGTTCTTTGGCTCCCTCATAATCTTTGATTTTCCTTCTAGGAAAAGGAAAAGATCATGAATCACAAAGTGCATTGGCTGTAAGAGCAGCTCTGTTTCACCTTTCACTCTGGGTGCCTCAGAACAGCCCTTTGATGCCTATTTCCTGTGTCAAGTAAAAAAAGAGAATAGATGTATGGGTACACATTCTTATTGTCTTTCTTTTACCCTGTTTTTGATGATTCAGTAGCACCTTTCAGACCCCAAAAGCCTTCCTCACTCTGCATTACCTTTCCCTGGGGCAAAGGCATGGGAGGGAAGACAGGAACCGGCAGATAGAGCCCAGCTGTAGGTTCACTGGGGCTTGGGGCAGCTGTGCTTAGGAAAGCTGCAGAGCCCCATGGACCAAGGCCCCAAGACACAGCTGGGACTGGTTGGGAGAACACAGAGTAACTGCTAGGGAGGTTTCTTCTCTAGTTTATTTACCTGTTGCCTGGACATCTCTGAGGGTGAATGAGTCAGGGTAGGCGAGGGAAGAGTGAGAAACCCTCCAGCCTTTGCCTCTCCACAGAGCCCAGAGGAAGAAGATATTGTCTCTGTGGTTAGAAAACCAGACACGTGTCAAACTTTTGCATTTGAGTCTTCGGAAGAAAAAATTTTCACATGAGCTGTATCGTAGCTTGTGGCAAAGCTTTATCTGCTGGGCCCACTGAGGGCTGGTTTGACGTTGAAAAATATAACACCCAAATGCAGCTATTTACCTCCTGCAGAAGGACACTTGCAAACTTTTCCATCTCGGGAGTTTCAGGGGGCCTCTCTGTGATCACAGCAGAGCAAGGGCTGAGCCTCCCTCGTGTGTGGTATGCAGCTCTGGAGGAGCAAGAAAGACAACAGGAGAAAAGCAACTCCCCAGAACCCAGATTTTCTGCTTGTGTTTTTAAGAAAAAAGAGTGTTCAGTCTTTCTCTTTTTTCCTTTTTTTTTTTAAATGAGTGAAATTCAACTCCTTGATGAACCAGGGCAGAGTGTGATACGTAAGCATGGTCTGAACGTGCAATCACATTCTATTATGGGGAAGAAGCACATGGGCTCACTCTGGAATTGTTTCAGCACGTAGACTAGAAAAGCATCCTTCCCACTATGGTCCCTAACCACCAGCTCTGTGTAGACCTGTCCACTGTCTCAAATGTATATTCTCCTTGCTGACCTAGCATGTGGTCTGTTTTGGTGCATCTGTCTTGGTGTAGATGCTAGACAGGCCATGCCAATGGGCTTGGGGACAGAGAAGGTGTCCTGACTCATTTAACTACTACAGATCCAGCATTTCATGACTTCTTGGATTTTCTAGGGCCTCTTTTAGGTCATTCCCTGCACTTGGTTCCCTTATTGGGACTCTGCATGTCCTGAGACACAGAGGGAAGGACAGTTCCTATCCTCAAAGTTTTCTTTAGACAGTGAATGTGCTAACTTGTTGAGATGACTGATACGCAGACAAGGTTTGCTCCGAAATATTTCCATGAAAACAAAATTAGCACTTTTTTCCTAATTATTTCCACCTGATTTACTGTTGGGCCTCTGAAACAAAAGCTGCAGAATCGGTCACACAGTGTTGGAAGGGGGCATGGATTGTCATGTTTTGCCTCAACAGAGAGTTTGATTATAGGAAACAGCCACAATTTTTGTTCTATAGATGAACAGATCATGGAAACGCTCCCCGCTGCCACCTCACCCATCCATGTCAGTGAACAAAGTTAAAGACACCATTTTCTTCAGCCCTTTGGGGACTTGAATATTTGGCAGGGACTGTTTTGTAGGTACCTGTTGCATTTTCCCCTTTCTGATGCAGTGCGCTCGTACATTGTGGAACCAGCTGCAGATGCACCTGAGATACGAGTATTTACAATGCTGGGGATTGGTGCTGGCAGTGCAGGACACAGCAAGGCAGCAAATCCGTTCTAGCCATTTGTGAGGGAAAGACCGACTTTTTTGCAGTTGAACAGTTACCGACTCTCCAAAGTCGCTGAGTCGCTTTGCAAGTTATTTTCCCATGGTGGAAATGACACCAAATATCCGAAGCATCTGGTTAGTTTTGTGTCATCTTTCTACCAAACTGTGGTTGTCACAATGTCACTGTGTGACATTTGGGCTGCAAGTCTGAGCAGTGATGGTTGGAGGATATTAGTGATGTTTCTTTTATTCTTCTTCTATCACAGGGAACTAATCCAAGTTGTTCTTTGGTAACATCTGCTTGAATAGAAAAAGTTATAAAAAATCAAATGACTACAGCACCTCGTGCCATAGGACCAGACCCGGCAATTTCTTTCCGCATGTCAATAACTTGCATTTATAGGGGAGGAAGAGGGTAACGATGAAGAGATTTCCAGGCTCAGCCCAGCCTGGATGTTTGCAGCACACAGCATGGCTGAGCACAACCCTGCTGATGTGGAGTGCAACAAGTGCTTCTCCAATCCAGCGTCCCACATACAGCCCAGACAGACCCTTTCTGGGGCTTCTTGGGAAGTTTAAGATGTTAATTCTGGTTCTGTCTGAGACTTTCTTCTGAGCTTTACCAGATGAAAATGACTGAAGTGCAAAAGGTCTTGGGGAGACCTTGTCACTCTCTACAACTCCCTGAAAGGAGGTTGTGGTGAGGTGGAGGTCAGTCTCTTCTCCCATGTTATGAATGACAGGATGAGAGGAAACGGCCTTCAGTTGTGTCAGGAGAAATTTAGGTTGAATATCAGGAAAAAAATTATTTAGGCAGAGGGTAATTAAACATTGGAACAGGCTGCCCAGGGAGGTGGTGGAGTACCCATCCCTGGAAGTGTTTAAAAAACGTGTGGAGGTGGTGCTGAGGGACATGGTTTAGGGACCCCAGCAGTGCTGGGTGTATGTTTGGACTTGATGATCTTTAAGGTCTCTGCCAACCAGATGATTCTGTGATTTTCTGATATGAGTATGAGCTACCTTGAACTTCCAGCAACATCCTAGAGCAACCTAAAACCTGTGATGATCTTACCATCTGAGTTTAACAAATAGTGTCAAACACAGATGAAGGGATATCATAAACATTTTAAGTGACCGGTATGTGGTCAGAGTGTAGTAGGTTAACCGTTACCAAGATAATATAAGTGAAATCAGCATTTCTCAAACGTACAAATATCTACAAGAACTTTCCTAATAGAATATAGGAATGGAGTGTGCTTTGCTTACAGATGTTCCAGATGTGCCCCATCAGAGCTGATAGCCACATCTGAAACACTGAAACACTTGCCGAAGCCAATGGCAAGCTGAAGCATCTGAGGCCACTGAGATAACTTAGAGATGAGCAAGAGGAATTTATTTTTCCTCCAAATAAAAAATGTATAGAAAAACTATTAATTGTTAAATGCCTTTATTATGATTATACATGAAAAAACTGTCTGAAAAAACCTCATGTTGATTCAGTTATTTAGGTTAAATGCAGGTGTGAGATCTGCTGATAAGCCTAAATTATAAACAAAAATGTGATCAGGCATGGGATCATCATTTTGATCTGGCCATCTGTTAGAAGAAGGGAGTATGTGCAAAAGAAACACAAAATCTGATCGAGTTTCTCTCAAGCTGAGGGGGACGCTTGGATGTTTGTGGAGATAAATTAGCACACGTTATGTGTGAAGGGTGCAGTCATGCTTTAAAAGACCCAGTGACAAAAAGCTAATGAAGTGACAGTCATAATGACCTGAGCTGGGAGGGAGCTGTTACAATAATTGTACAACAATTGTAATAGCAGGGCCTCACTCGCTGGAAGGTGAAAGGGTCATGTCAAATGGAAGCATTTGAATTCTGAAAGATGCCAGGAAGGCACAAAGAGCAGAGCAGAGGAAAGCTGCATCAGGAATCAATTTACCTTAAGTAGTTTTGGCCCTGGGGGGGCTGCAAAGCTTCAGCTGTTATTTGAGAAAAGCTGAACAGGAAAAGCAGATACAGCTTTTCCAGAAGTACTCGTGGAGCGTGACTGAGGTCTGCAGCTGGGATGGCTGGTGGTCTGAGTCACCAGCTCTGATCTACTGGGTAGAAAATTTCAATTTCCTAGAATGTTACTCAGTGAACGACATCTCCTTTTACACACATAGATCATCTTTGTCTTGCCTAAGGTGGTACCTGTGGTGTCCCTGAGCGATGTTCCCAAAGAAAAGGAGGCTCCAAGTGCACAGTGGAGCGTGGAATTTTCTGAGTATTAGCATGAGGAGGTTTTTTTCCTAACATAATGCTTATTTCCTAAGACAACCTTCCTGGTTTTTCTCCATCTATTCAAAGCTGTTGCATGAAGTCACTCAGGTGTCGTGGCAAGACGGCACAGGTAAATTCCTTGATGCACAGTCGTGATTTCTTATATAAATGGGAGCAAAAGCAGATGGCACGAACCAGGCACTTCGGGCAAGGCTTGTGAGAAGTTCCTTGTATTGCCATGTGTTGAATTACAATATCATCAAACCTATGGAATATTAGTGATCATAATATAAAACCAGAACTTTGTGGGGAAAGCTGTACCACAAATCTGATGTGCTGCATTTCGTAAGTCAGAAAATTCTACTATCAAAATCTGAAGTCACCTGCTCTTCAGATTGGGAAAAAGAGAACATGTTCTTCCTAGCTGCTGTCTAATTCTCTTGAAATCATGTTAGCTTTATTTTTCTTTAGTTGAATACTAATAGTATGTGTGCTTTTCTTTCCCTTAAAGGCATATTTTCCCGGTAGCCAATAGGAATGCTTTATTCCAAAGCTTTTGATTCTTTATGCTGTCATCTTCATCTAATCTGGATGGATGATCCTTCCTAACAGCTGGGGCTCCCAGCGTTACTCCTAGATTTCTAAGAAGAAAAGAACAGCTATGGAGAGCCAACAGATAACGGAAATAAATCTGAGATGTGGACCTGAAGCTTCAGCAAGATGAAAAAGGACATCCAATGAGTTCAGGCTGAGAGAGTTGGGGTTCCTCAGCCTGGAGAAGAGAAGGATCTGGTGAGACCTTATAGCAGCCTTCCAGTACTTAAAGGGGACTACAGGAAAGATGGGGACAGTCCGTTTATGAGGGAGTGAAGTGATAGGACGAGGGGGTAATGGTTTCAACCTGAAAGAGGGGAGAGTTACATTAGCTGTTAGAAAGAAAGTCTTCAGTTGGAGGGTGGTGAGACACTGGCCCAGGTTGCCCAGAGACGTTGTGGATGTTCAACCCCTTGCAGTGTTCAAGGCCAGGCTGGATGGGGCTTTGAGCAACCTGATCTAGTGGAAGGTGTTCTTGTCTACGGCAGGGGAGTTGGACTAGATGATCTTTAAAGGTCCCTTCCAATCCAAACCATTCTATGATTCTGTAATTTCTCAGCTGAACATCAGTGACACCAGAGCCAGGACCACGTGTTGGATCTGTGTATTGCTTAAGGTGTACGTGCTCTTATCCTATTATCCTCCATAGTCAATTTGAGGTAGTTTAGCCCATTCCTCTACGTAATACGAGGGATTGACGCCAAGTCCTGCTTGGTCCTACAGTAAAAAAAAATTAACTGAAAATACCATTAAAATCTCAGTCTGCGTTTTGTCTCTGTGGTTTCCTTAAACATTTCTGACTCTGAGCACTAATAATTCTGCTAATTTCCAGCTGTTGCTTTTTGAGAAGCAGGCACTGCAATCAAGAAACAAGTGTTTATTTTTCCTTGGCCTGGTAACTAGGTATTAAAGGATTGATCCGCTAATGCGCTACGTGAAGGTTTACCACTACTTGACATATGGTGTAATTTATCCCTGTTGACAAAAGGAACTGAAATCAGCACGTTCATTTTATCGCCTAATCGTGTACTTCGTATTAATGTGCACACAGTGACACGTGAGAATTTTACTGTGTGACATAAAACGCACATCAGCATCGAGGGGATGCATCTGTGTGTTGGAGGGGAGCCGCCTTCTTGCTTCTTGTTTTCTTCACATAGAAATCTCGATGAAATAAGATGACATCACCTGCATTGGAAAAGCAAACAAATGAAATGTGGAGAGCAAGAGGAGTTAATCATGCCTTTTTGGTACTCTGAGTGATGCAGATTTCGATTTTAGAGTGCAAGTTTCAATATATGAGTTTGATGGATGCCCAGCATCCACTGTGGTCCATGGGGACTCAGCGCAGGCAGTCAGCAGAGGCTACAGTATGACTCCACATCACCCTAAAGCAGATGTCAAAGGCCACACGTGCCCCATGCCATTTTAGAGACATCCCCTCTGGCCTCCAGGATTGCTCTGGATGCATGGGGGTCTCTTGTAGGCCCTGTATTATATTTGCCAGCCCTGTGCTGACATCTTGGATAACTTAGGGCACCTCAATTGCCCTAGATGCCCCTGTTCAGGCAATTGGCTTGCATCCTTAGGCATGGTCAGTTGGTCATTGCTGACTGGTCTCAATCCAGTTGCCTAAGCACGGTGACCCAGGCAATAAGATAAACTAAGATATTTGTGGCATCTGCATTAGGATTCCTTCCTGCTTCTGGATCAGCAGCTGGAGTCCAGGTAAGTCCCACAACTGAGCTGTGACCCATACCTCTCTTATCTACAAAACGCATGTTCACGCATGACCCTTCCCATCTCTACGGTCTGGGGGGAATTTGGCTCCAAATTCAAGCACTTGGATTTGAGTGTCTGGAATTTAATCTCTTAGAGCCTCCAGCAAGGATGTGCTGATGAATCAGCTTAATTCTGGGGTAAAGACTTGTGAGAATCTTGTTATGATGACCAGTCCTGGTATGAATACTCTCAGTTCACATGCTGCAGAGCTAGCTGAGTAAGAATATTAGCATTAAGCCTATCCTAGTGTTGCTTGTAACTTGCATAGAAAAATCTGGGTCAAACCTAGAATTTCTGGGACCCATTTAACCCAGTAACAACTGAATGTAAACTCTGAGTCATATTTAGCTGTCTGAAATTTTGGGTAGCTTTTGGCTTGGAGGAATGGGAAGATCTTTCTTCTTCTACCTTCATCTTCACCTTCTTCCCATGACCTTTCTTCACCTATGCTCTGAATTCTTGCCACCTGATTTAGCACAGATCCCCACTTTTCATACAAAAGTCGCCTGAATGTCAGACACCGGCACCTCTACATGAAGAAAAAAGCACAGTGACCAAGTTCCTTTGCCTTCTTTCTCTTGAACCTAGACATCACTGAGCCATCTTCACTCACGAGCTGTCTGTTCCTGGAAACAATGTCAAAACCAGCTAAGGTCTCGGGTGCTTAAAGCAACATAAAAGCAGAATAATTTAATCTGGTTCGATTTTTCTTGGGACTGTAGGCACCTTTTGGGAGGCTAATATGAGCAGGGGTGTTGGGCAAGAATGGTGGAATTGTCTGATCAAATTTAAGTTTTTATTGCGAGAGAAACAGGCACTTCTGGAACACTCTACCCTCAATGTCTATGAAGATGGAGCCATTTTAGCTGATGACATGCATCACTGATGTTCCAGACATAAGGGACAATATGATGTATGGGACTATCTGAAAAATACGAGGTCCTCAAGATTTACAAAACACAGAGAGCCACAGCATCGTGGTCTTGTATGTATCTGTGTGTAGGTATTGAAATCCGTCCTCAGTTTCTAGTGCTTTGTTATTCCGCATACTGTCTGGATTTTTTGCTAATGAAAAATATTGCTTTTTTTTTTTTTTGTAATTAAAAAGAGATTTCTTCCTAGCTTTGGGAGGGAAGGAAGGCAGACTTCAGAGCTGCCCTGGCCTGAGGACTTTGATGCAACCTTAATTCTCACTGCAGGAGGGAGTGAGCCATCCGGGGCTGCTGAGGATTCTCCGAGAGACCAGTGAGATCCATGGGCAACCATAAACATCTCCTGCCTACAAACTAGGGCTCTTCTGCAAGGTCCTTGATGGATGTGATAGGCATTTTTTTGTCTCTCACTCATTTTGGTGCAATGCTTTGTGGTCAAGAAAAGTGCCATCTGTGTTCTTTTACGTAGCCTTTGCTAATATAACAATAACAGAAAACAGCATCACCCTACTATATAAATCCTTCTAGGACCTTCAGCTGATATGATTTATGTTGCTGCCCTGTGACCTCACCCCAGCATAATATCCCGGGACTGGAAAGAGCGGGAGAGTGACAAAATAGTGAAACGTAGTGTTGTTTGTCTATGATGAGTGATTACATACAGTAGGATTTTCTGGTCTGGAAAAAAGGTAGCTGAGAGGGCATCTGGTATGAATCAATGAGGGGCTTAGAGAGCAGGAACAGGGAACAACTCGTATCTAATTTTCCTAATAGTAAAACCTAGGGGGAGCATCAGATAGCATTAATGTCTGGTTAGTTCTGAAAAAAACCAAGAAGACATATTTCTTGTAGCAGTGTGAAGTGCAGCCATGGAACGCGTTGGCAAAAGACAACAAGATGTTAACACTTAAATGCTTTCAAAAAGTGATAGAACATATTCAGGGAAGAAATGTCCGTTAAGGACTTTACTTACAAGACAATCCTGGTAGCTGCTGAAGGCCCAGAGCTGCAGGTTGTCAGGGTGTTCTTGGTCTTCCTCTTCTTTATACGTTCTCTGTTGGCCATTGCTGGAGGCAGAACTCGTCTAAGCAGACCTTTACTCGGACAGCATACAGCTCCATGCTGCTTTATGACATACGCTCTGACCCACAGCGCAGATGAGGGTTATGGCCTCTGAAGGAGCCCTCTTAAAGCAATGCCGTCCTCCAAATGCTTTACCCTGACCTGCAGCAGTAGCTGGGTAAGCTCTTTCACAACCACTGCATCTGATCCTCCAGAAGGTGGCTACATCGAGGAGACCATATCAAAGTCCTGTGATACAAAACCCTTCAGCAAACCTGATATTTGCGTAGTCTGGGTGAGACGTTTATTAACGGAGTACTCGTGTGTATTATTAGCTTTACGTACATAGGGCATGTATGAGCTGAATTTGTGAGACTTCACCGAGCATTTAAGGATGACCATATCTGAAGAACAAAGCCCTGATTTTCCCGCATCCTTTATACCCTCTTTAGCAAGAGGAAGAACTTCTCCTCTCCTGGCACTGCTGTGTACGAGGCACTACAGTGAGGTCAAGACTCCAAATGCCCACAACGTGCAGAAGATAACTCCTGGCCGGAGGATCCCCAAAGTGGGGTTTATGACCATTCAGCAGCTCTGTCCATCTTTGTGTCTTTGGACTCTTCCGCACAGTGAAGTCAGTGCCACCTAGTGTCGCTCTCCTTCAGTACAAAGGAGCTGAGCCTTCATGGGTGTTGAAAGGGCCAGAAATAATTTTGTCTTTGCTTAAGAATAGCTATGTTAGGGTGTCCACCTGGCCATGCCCAAGGTCAGGAGATCTCAACTTTGATTTGCTAAGGGATGCTTTAACTAATGGTCTGGAACAGGCATGGAGCATGACAAATGGGCAACTTCATGGCTCTTGTGACAACCTCACTGCTCTCCTCCTCCATTACTTCCTGTGCCCAACACCAAATCTCATCCTGACTCATGTGTCTCTGGCCACATGTACTGGATCCTTATGGTCCTGCCACCGTAGAGAGGCCAAGGCACTGTGGTCAGTCAGGACTATGGTGCATGGCACGGTGGGCATAAGAAACCTTCTAGATAACCCCCACTCAGTTGCCTTCTGGCTCCATGCGCTTTCCACTACCACAAGAGCTTTAAACATTGTCTGTTGCTCTCATGGGGCCTTGACAAGTTCAGCACTCAAGGTTAAATCACAGGTGAAGTTGACGCTCAGGAGGGGCTGCCCTGCCTGAGCTGCGGAAGCTGGCTGTTTTTGAAGGCAGAGAAACAAGAACAGGGCCCCAGCCTTGCTGAGCTGATTTGGTTTTTGGCATGAAAAGCAGCCTGGAAAAACATTTTAGGTGTTTCTGGATTGCAGTTCCTTCCTTTCCTCCTCCCAGCCTCTTCTCTTGATAAACTGTTTAAATGTTTCCCACGTACAAGGAAAGCATGGGGGGCAGAAATGCTTCTGACCAGGCAGCTAGCTGAAGTGCTGAAAGTCTGAGGAGCAAAACTTCATGGTCCAGCAGGTCAGCTAACAGTGTCTCTTGCAGAGAAACAAACTAGAGGAATTCAACTCCTTTAATCCATTTATTTCTGACAGAAACGAGGTTGAGAGCACATTCTGCCCGCTGGAGTACACATCTGCTGTCAGTCCTCCCCTGATAACATTTGAGCCCAACAGCAAGGTGGACTGAAGCTTAACACCAGGATAGCACCCCCAGAGATGTTACCCATGAGCCCTGTCCTGGTTGTCTGGCAGGTTAGACAACAGTACCCGTGCCTTTCTGGTTGAAAACTGGAGAGCGCAACCTTCCTCCTCTCAGACAAATGACCGTGACTGTTGGGACAAGCTGTTTAGTTCCTGCTGTAGTCCTGCTGCTTCTATTCCTGGACTATGGCCCTGCTCCCATTCAACTGGAGAGATCCAAAGTTCACACGAGTCAGGCCCTGGCTAAGCGATATTAACACAGCATCTGGCAGGCTCTTTTAAATAGCCACTAATATCTATGCTGCTTTAAGCGCAAAGAAAAGCCTTTTCAAGTGCTGCATACATTACCAGGAGCAGTGGGGAAGGATGTTAATAATTCATTCATGCTCTCAGACTCTGGAGTGTGCTAGATCTTTCAACTTACAACAATAGACATCACCCTGCAGGCTGTCATGTCCTGCTTTTAACAAAGGAGAAGAAAAGAGAGGGGGTGAAACGGAGGAAGATTTCCTGGGTTGAAAATCTGAAGCTTGATGAAGAATTAAAGCCTATTAAACGTCTACCTGAGCCAGCCATCGAGCAATAAAACTTATTTTCAACTGGTTGCTAGAAGAAAGAGCTGCGTGTGTAGAAAAAAACACTCGTTGAGAAGATGCTGGCGTTGTTTTCCATTTGTTGTGGAATACATCGCCCCCCCTAAGGCTTCTGTTCAGCGAGTTTTTCCTATTCATGCCAGAACAGAGATAGAAGGGGAAGGAGTTACCCTGAGAAAATGTATGTGTTGAATTGTTTTCATGTGGCTCATCTGTTGAATATCTGAAGAGCTTTCAGCTATGGCCTACCCCCCCAGGATGTTCCCCATGGATGTGATATTGTCCCATACACGTATTTCCAGCTCTACCAGAAATAAAGGAACCAGAAGCGGTAAGTGTTAGGAGGACTGGTTTGGGACATAGGGCAAAACAAGCAGGAACACAGCCACTGCTGGAGGCACAGCCGGGATCTTTGGGCTGGTGACCATTGCTGAAGTGTGGCCACCCCCAGCAGCAATCATTGTGCCCATCACCCAAGGGCAGGGAGAAAAGTCTCCCACTTCTTCAGGACACATCTTGGGTCTGTAATGCTGCCTTTCCCTCCTCCCTCTGCTTCCGTGAGTGGGACAATCTGGCCTATCCTTGCTCCTCCACTCCCAAGGTAGTAAAATCCTGCCTGTCATTTGAGAAACACCAAACTAGTCCAAGATTCAAGGAGTGTACTTGGTGGAAAGGCATTACTAAAGAGAAAGATTGAAGTTCTTTATGTGGTAGGTACTAAACTACACTCAAAAATAGCAAGAAAGTTCCTCTAGAAAATAGAGGGAGACAGAAATTAAATGTTTCCTTCCTAGGTAGGAAGGAGTTAAAGGAATAGAATTTCATCCTTCTGAGATGCAACCAAATTCTTTATTTCTGTAGCCATGTCCACAGTTTTGAGCCATTTAGCGAATTCCTCATAGGACTCCCATATTCTCATTCAGAATTAGCCCAAATCGATTGCCAAATGGAGAAGAAGGCTTAAGCCCTCTCACCGCTTCTAATGTCTTGGTGAAACTCCTGGATTTCATTGCGCGTGCTGGCCCATTGAATACAGAATTTTACTCCCTGGAGTTCACTTGCTGCTATTTCCCCGGGAAGACTCCCCACAGACATTTTTATGTACTTGAGAGAAGAAAAGCAGTGCTTTAATTCTTCCCTTGTACAAGTCCGCACATCACCACAGAGGAGTTTTCCTGCAGAAGACAGGTTCCCTCAAAGGAGAATTGCAATCTGAGCACTGCTGCACATAAAAACAAATCGGAGATTTCAGGCTTGCTCCGCTCTGTTGTACTCCAAGTTCAACACAGGCGGGTTCTGCTGGAAGGATATTTACAGCTGTGTGCGAAGGTGCTGGGCTCCTCTGAACAGAGCAGAGGGAACGCTGATGCCCCGGAGGGAAAGACAAGGGGAGAGCACTTCACAAGGCGGGGAGCGAGCACGGGGAGTCATATTATGTAAATAATCTAGGGGAGTGGAGAGAAATGTCCAACCTGATTTTGCTGATGCATTTCTTTGTTACAGAGATGACTGGGAAACCCATCTGGATGGCTTGCACCTCCCATGGTTGTAATCTGAGTCCTCCCTGTGGTTGAGATTGAGTTTATTATCTGAATTAATTTTTTCCCACCACTCTAAATGCTCTTTTATGTTTCCTGCTCAGACTGACACCCCTTTTAAGAGCAGTGGGCGCTGAAGTTGTTTTTCAGCTAGCATTTCATATCCATGGGAAAACTTCTCTCCTACTCTGTGAGCCAGTGAAGAGATCTCAGAAGGTAGAGGTAAAGGCTGACAGAGTGAAGTAGCCTGCCCAAGATCCCCCAGAAAGAGATTGGTAGGGCCAAGCTCACGTCCATATCTCTGTATGTGCTCTAAGGCTGTGGGAGGATGACCACAGGCATCGTGCCCCCTGTCCCAGTCCCAGTTTTCCCTAGTTTTCATGCCTTTGTGCATTGATGACATGCAAGACACACAGTGACATACAGGGGACTATAGAGTTGGGAATTCAGACAAAGGTTTGTGATATAGGAGTTTCTGAAGGACTGTGGCCATAAAGAGAAGAGAGCAGTGCCCTGTAATTGTCCCGTCCCCTCTCCATCTGCTGCTTGCTTCCAAAAAGGTCTTTGGCAACCTGACAACCTGTAGACAACTCCAAGTTCAAAATCAGATGAGCCCTCTAAGGCCACAGGGCCTTTCAATGGGTGTTGCTCTGCTGGCTTCCACGGAAAAAGACGGATTTACACTATTTGTGTGCCTGTGATACAATCATTTTCTGAAATGCTACAAACAAAAGTTCCACTAGAACAACGCTACCAGCTGGGTTTATCTTGGAGTGAAGGCAGTCCATCAGCTGGCGGTTGCTGCTGAAATTTTTCCAAGAGACGCTGCTCGCAGCGCTGGTTTACAGCCAGCGGTGAACTGTTAGGAGTCCTACTATACACCAGAGCAGTTAATGTTTTGCTCAGTCTTCTCTGATGAGGTGAAGGAAGGGGATTTTTACTCAGACAGCTTTGCACAATGTACAAAAAAAGGTCTATTTAACAACATTGGAATCTCTAAGCTGAGACTTGTGCCACAGTGGACTGTGACAAACATAATTTTGAAAGCTGAAAGGTGTGCAGTTTATCATTTCTCCAGATTCTTCATCCATAAGTGTGTGAGACCACCTTGAGCCCAGAGATAGATCAAGGAATCGATGGCAGGCTCCTAAGGCTGCTGTACGTGATAGCAGAGCTTTCAGGCCACAGGACAGGGCATGGAGCAGTGGCAGAAGGCAGAAGCTGGGCTTCCTTCTTGGTGTAAAGAAGCTTGGAGCTGCAACTAGCAGCTCCCTGGCCTGTCGTGTGAGTTGTCTAGTGGAGTGACAGAGAAGAGAGAAGTTGTGGACAAAAGGGCACCTGGACTTGAGAGTGGAGATGAAATGACAGCACCTTGGAGGAGCCCTCTAAGATGCTAGTCTTGGTCTTTCAGAGCTAAATCGATCTCAGGAAGGATGTACCTGTTGTGCTGGGACCTCCGTTCGGTCAGAGCTGTCAGCCCTGTGACTACGAGTTGAACACAGACTTCCCAGGGGGATTTAAATCGGTACTTGGGATTTGTCTGACTTCTCATTGGCCAGCCCCCTAAGGCCCCTCAAACCTCTCTCATGGGACAGAGGTCTTCTGCGGTAGAAGCAACCCCTTGGTCATTCTGATCCCCATGAGATGTCACTTCATCTTCTGGAGACATGATAGAGACTGAGTGATGGAGACAGCCTGAGGAGCTGGCCTGCCCTTTCACTCTTGTGTGGAAGGGTCGGGGGCACACTTCAGGCTTTTCACAGCTCATCCTCACCCCCCAGCATGTACATGGGGATCTTGGAGAAGGAGATAGATAGGCACTACCATGCCTTCTTTGGTCCCAGCATTCACCAATCTCCTCTGTGTCACCCTGGGTGTCTCCTCTGCAGAGGTGCCAGCACGATGTGACAAGATTGCAAATAGTCTTGGCACACGAGACCTAATCCCTTTTTTTTAATCCTTCCCTCTGCAGGGACATGCAGCCAAGAAAGTGTCAACTGCATAACTCTGCCCCAGCAGAGCCCTGCAAACTTCCCCCGCCAAAGCAGCTGAATAGGAAATGGGATGGAGCTGGAAACTTGTCCTTGTCAGCTGGATTCTCCACCCAACAACTCGTAAAAAAAAGACCGAAGTGAAAGCAGGAACCATTATAGCTTAGTCCTATTTAAGAAATGACATTCAGTTCCTCGACTGCTTAACTCTACACAACAGTTGTGTAACATCTTGCTTCTCTGTCCTGATCTAATTCCAGAGAGCAGCTTTTTGACTAAGGAAATCCATGGGTCAAACTGCCAGATCTTGGAGTTCTGCAGAGCTCTGCCATGCAAGTGATTGTTTTAAAAATGAAATTACTTTAACCAGGGCTTTGGAGACCTGAAAAGAACCACAACAATTAGTGCAGGTTTAGCTTTATTTTCATTTTAGCTACGTTTGTGATGAAACACTTGCATTGAGCCTAACAACGCGGGAACAAGCAGGAGAACATTGACCCCCAGATGTAGTAATTTTTTTTACCAGTCATTCTTGCTAAGGTCATGTGGGGACTATTGAATCCTTGGACTGGGCTGTTCTTTTTCCCTGATTACACCTGTACAATGTGATTTCCCATTGAAAACACCCAGCTGAAGCCGTGGGGGATGGCACAGCTGAGCACAGGATTTGGTTTCACGCTCCCCAGACAGGACCTTGAGAACTAATGCTTCAAACCCTGCTCGCTTTCCGGAGCGGAATCACACAGAAGGGAGCTGTCTTCAATAAAATAAATCCCCCGTATGTCGGGTAAAGAAAAGTTTGGTTCTCTACAAAGGGTGGGCTGAAGGGATGTGCTTTACCTACTGTACTGCAACATTTTGGTGTGTGTGTTCATCCTAATTTTCCAGTGTTGTGAGAATGTAAGCAAGGAAAATTTAGACCTAGGAAATTTGCTTGCACTGAGTTACAAGTAGATCGATACAGAATTATTCACTTATTAACTGGAAAGTTTATAGTGACTTCATTCCGCTGTGCTCCAATATCCTCTTGCTTATATTGGGTTTTGTATAGTAAGACATTAATTTTTAACAACACGCACGAGAAGCACAGATGTACGTTTGATAACAGCAACTTGCAGAGCCACTGAGAATGACATTTAACTGTAATAACTAATGGGATGAAGAAAAGCAGAAAGTAGCGTAGAATAAATATGGTCTAAGAGGTGCACGTGATGCTAGGTTTGGCATTTTCCCTGGCACAGTGTTTTTGAACATAATGTTATTTTCTTACTACCAAGCAGCGCTAAGACCAATATGCCAAATGGTCACCATCAAAACACTGACCCTACACCTTGAGTTGTGCTTAAATAAACACATAACCTTCTGTAATAATCCCCTCGGTCAGAAATGACCACACGAAACATCCAGCTTTCATTTAATTGTGTTGCAAACAAAATCGTACACAAATCTCAGGGAACAAAGGTTCCTCATGAGAGTCAGTGACCTTTAAACTACCTGCTGCCCCAAGAAAGGATGAGCTTCATTCAAGCAGTTCCTGAAAATACAAATTTAAGGTGTTTTATATGATGCCCCCAGTGTAGAGAGCCCAAGACTTCCTTTGGCAGGTGATTCCTTTGCTTTATCAGTCTCCTGATGGAAATTGCTACCCATTGCCCCAGTGATACATGCAGGGACTGAGCCACAGTACAACGTGTCTGGCCAGCTCGGAGGCTGCTGATGCTGGCTCTGAACAATCGGTCTTGTGGCTGCTCTTGCGGAGCGCGATCAAGGAACAGCCTTCCACCCGCAGCCCTTTTCCCCACTGCACACACGGAGCAACAAATGGCATCTAAATATATGACAAGCGACGGATACAACAAGCAGATGGTGGGAGAACAAGGGCCCAGATACCTTCAGCAGAAATCTGGATCAACTTGCGGATGATTCACCAACGCAAATCAGGGGTAAATACATAACAGGCGCTCCACGCCAGCCATTCCCCCAGGAGCTGAAGAAGTCTTGAGAGACAAATCCCAGGCTCTCGCCTACTTACATGTGTCTTTTTGCAGTTGTACACAGGAGGGCAGCAAACATTTACTCAGAGTTTGGCACCACATCCCTTCCCAAACCCTGCCATGAAGAGCTGCTGTCGGGGTAGCATAAATTGTCCGTCAGCACGAGCGGATTCCTGCTAAATAGCTCCATAAAAACCCCAAAGTGACGGTAATTAGGCGGAGTCTACATTTCACTGCTATGACAAAGACAAAGGTTGTCTTGGGTTTTTGCCTGCTGTCGAGCTAAATTCATCTCCCACCAAATTGTCTCTGGATATTCCTTTCTTTTCTCTCTAGTTCAGTTTTGTAGGGTGTTTGCTGTCACTGGTGGAAGTTTTGCAGTCGTTTTCATTCTCCAGGGACATTATGCTTCTATTCTTTCCATGGAGGTGCTGACACAGGCATCTCAAAAAAGTCCGCTCCTCTTGTTTCTTGATGGCCAGTGTATTCAGGATGAGGGACCAGGGAGTGTGTTAGAAATATCCTCTAGTTCCAGCTAATGAAGCTTGTCAAGGAATATAAAAATAATTACTTGGATTTTAAAAGTAAAGGCCTGAAAGAGAGTGGTTCTCAGCAGTGACTGTCAGTTTTTTAAGTGGGTATAATTGAACAAATTGTCTTTAACCTGCAAAAATACCCACTGCCTCTCCTTGCTCTCTGCCCCACTCCATCCATCGCTTTGACTTTGGCTTCTTGGTAACTTTGTCCATTGCCCAGCACAGGTAATTCTGCACGTTTATGTTGATGCTGATTCAGATTTAAACCTTTTGGCTAGAGAAGTGTATTTTGCCAATGAGTTTGTTCTGACTGATCCTAAATAAACATTAACTGCTGTGTAGTTTGATTCTCTTCAGCTGTCTAAAAGGAACCCAGTATGGGTGTCTAAGGTGAGATGAGCTGTCCTGCAGTCTGCTCATTGACTACAAGAGGGGCTGAAGATGTCCATCCACCCTCAAACACCCCATTTCAGACATCTAAAATTATGGAAGATGAATTCTGACACGAAGTCCAACCTTTTCCGTTTAACTTTATGTACCAAACTGAGGGTCCATGCCTGGGGTACAAAATATCTCTACAGACCAAGAAAACAGTGAACTCCTGGTTGGTTCACACTGCCCTCTGAAAATAGCTTTTTTCTTCAGCAGTAGAGAGGGATCTTTGGAAATCACACCCTCAGGTAGGTGCTTAAAATTAGATAGCGTGATCTGTGCCTCAAACCAAACTTTAAAATGGTTTTTTAGCACTGAAATTAATGGGATTTAGTGTTTGAGAAAAAAAAATACAGTTGATTCTTCTGCCCACGGTCATATCAGTAAGTGTGTAATAGAAATTGAACATAGATCTGTGTCCTGGTCAAATCCACTAAGAATAATCATTCACCCCTTGAGTTTCAACAGCCTCACACACACAGAGCAAACGCATCACACACAAAATGCGTCAGAAAACATTGTGGGAAAATGACTGGAAGTGTCTGAAACAGCAACGCTGCATGTTGCTGTAATCTCTGATACGATAATGTCATTGGGGACGGGGATTATGAGAGATGCTGTGTGGAATGAGGCTGGTTTATATCACTGGAGTCCACTAAGACAAAACATATGGTAAGGAAAAGCCTGACCAAGCAAAACCTAGATATTGTCCAGCTGTTATTTCATGGCAACAGATATGATTGGGGATTTTGTTTATCTAAAAGTTCTATCATGCCTTTTGTCGCAGAATTACGGTTCAGACCATGAATTCTGATGTGGCAAGTTCACCTCCTGAAACAGAAATGCAGCATCTGGAGGTGTCAGGAATACGAGAACGGTTTCAGTGTGTTAAAATAAAAATCCCTGGTATGGTTTTCTCCAGTGGTTGTACTGGGAATATAACGCTAATTGCTGGACTAGGCTTTGGGCAGCTAATGAGTAAAGAATCCTCAATGGATTGGGGTCTTAATTAATCGATTTCCTTTAACCTGGTTTCCTCTAACCTACCAGGTCAGTGGGACTAATCCCAGAACAAGACACTACATGATGCAAGATCTTCAAACAGGCCCAAGTATTTCCGAAGATGAATAAGAATTGGGAAAAGGTGCCAAATTCAGTGGGAATTAGGCACTTATGCCTAATATGAAGATCTAGAAATAATCCTTTGCTAACAACTTGCCATCCTGAAAGCCCAAAGACACACCAGTTCTCTCACCCCAAAGATACTTTGGTGCCTCAACTTCTGTTCCTGCCCCCACTGAGCTGAGGAAAGGCTGTGGGAGGCATCTTAACTGATTTTAGAGGCCTTCAGTGTCAGCACATGTCACCTCCCCTTCCCAAAACTCTCTGTGATGTGAAGCAAGTCTTATAATTTCTTATTTCTCTGTTGGAAACAAAAGACATTATAAATTAAGAACTCCCTATCAACGCACAGAGGAATGCCTGTGCCTGAATCAGTAGACACTTGGTAAGTCAGGCTTGGTAAGACCAGGACTTGAGTTGACATGAGCTCTGAAACTTTATCACTCTCTTCTACCTGATGTTTGCCATTCTTTGCACCTGAGGTGGCACCTGTCCCAGAAAGTGAAGTTTGCCCTGGATGAAAGTTCTTTGGAGTGATTTGCATAATTCTGCTCTTTTTTCCCCACGAGACTCCGTGCCTCATTGTGGTTACTCCCTGCACTGAGTTTATCCAGTCTTATGTTCCCCTTACCCTTTAAGGACTAGCACTGGGTGCCACTCAGTGGTGACAGTCAGGTTAGAGTGAGGTCTCTGAACCAGTGGACAAAGTCCTTGCTGGGCCTCGTGATAAGGATGATAAACTGCCACCATCTAGAGAGGACACGTCTCTTCTCACCCTGTGTTATTACCACGGCAGGACGGTCAAAGGAATTTCCACTTGTTGCTCAATATCAGAACCTGCAACTGCGTAGTGATGGCTCTAATTAAACGAAATGGTTATCTAAAATAACCCTGCTTCTGAGTGAAGAGTCTTTTGTAATTCTTTTTTTTCTTTTTTTTTTTTTTCTTTTGGACTTCAGCTTGTACTCTGTGCTCCTTGTTTGGTGTCTTCAGCTCTCGTTTCATTAAGGGATAGAGAAAAAGGAAAATAAATGAAAGAGAATCAGCAAATTATCCATGAAAACTCTGAGGTAAAAACGAGTTGGAGATGCTCACCCATTTGTAGGCTAAGTCTGAGATTAATCTCACTTTCTTTAGTGGACTCAGGGTTAGGCTTTAGGTCTAGACTAGCTCTATCTTTAGTAGACATAGACACAGGGGAAACACAGACTTCTCAGAGACTGCTATCTAAGATGATTTATCATTAACTGAATGGTCACACCAGGCCATAAACTGAGTTTTGTGTTTGACTGATTAGGAACTGTATTCCCAAATGACTGATTAGGAACTGTACTTATTAACAGCAGAACCATAGAATGGTTTGGGTTGGAAGGGACCTTAAAGATCGTCTTGTTCCAACTCCGCTGCCATGGGCAGGGACACCTTCCCACTAGGTTTCTCAAAGACCCGTCCAGCCTGGCCTTGAGTGCTGCCAGGGATGGGTCATCCACAATCTCTCCTCGTCCTATCACCACATGCCGTTGTACAAAGTCCCTTTCCAGCTTTCCTGTAGGCCTCCTTTAGGTGCTGGAGTTGGAGAGGTTGATATTTCTTGGGTTATGAGGCCATACAAATCCTTTTTATGCTGGAAAATCTGAGTCAAGCTTCGTTGTAGAAATTTGTAGACATACATTTACAGTAGAAACAAGGTCTGTTCCAGAACAGCTCTTGGAAGCTGTTACCTTACCTATTCTTAAAACCTCCTGTACTGGGAAATCTGTCACATGTGGGTGACAATGCCACGCCTACCATTATTTTGTAGTAAACTACTCTTCTGGATATGGTATGTCAGTAACTTTCTTTTTTTCTACAGAATATCTTAGGTTTTTAACTGATGCAGATAATTGTTTCCCATCTTTAAACTGCAGAATGAACCTTTTGATCAACTTGTTTGATCTCCTGGCAATAGCTGTCCACAGAATCGCAGCTCTCTATTCCCAAAATTAGCATTCGAGCATAATACATGCATTTCAGAAGGACAACCAACCTTGAATAAGGTTGAAGAAGTGAAATCCAATCAAGCTCGTGATTTATATGCTGCTTGTTTTTTTTTACAAATACAGAAAAATTGAAGAAAAATTAATTTAAAATTAAGGATTGCAGTCTTTCACCCCCCAGAATAATGTAAACAAGGTTGTGCAACTCTGTTGCTTCTCAGCTCCCGATTCGCTGCTCTGACCTTGTAATCAGAGGAGACTGCGAGCCCTGCATTTGTCTTTGAAGGCTGCTAATAATTAAGTCCTATTGTTTCATTGAAACAGAACATGACTCTCACAATTTGTAACCAGAAGCAGTATAGCTGCAAAGAACAATGTTGGATAAACATGCCCTTCAAAGATCAAAGGATGCAGGGCTTTGTCAATTAAAAAAAAATCAGCATAGCTAAACTGCTGTTTCTCAGCAACTTAGTGCGGGTACAGATCTGAGGCTGCCTAGATTGCTTTGCTGTCACTTCGCTGTCTCAAGGGCATCTTTATTCCCCAAAAGTGCATGGGGGAGCTGGCACACCCAGATGTGAGTTGTGAGTCTGCGGGCAGAGGGAGAGGCTATTCCCCTCATCACTAATTAAACGTTCAAAGGATTCATGCTCTCTCCAAGCAGCACATCATTTTGATATTACATAAAAATCAGCCTCAAAGAAAAAACACGCACACAATGTGTTCAACGAGACAACGAGCAAGAGGGTAACAGGAGGATTTGGCTTTGTAATGACCCTGTTTGCTTTCATTTCTTCCCTGTGAGAGCCTTTCTTTCTCCATGGCTTTCAACCAGAGAGTTTGTCCTCCTCACCACAATCAGAAACTCACCTCTGGTCCCACTTTGGCCGTTCAACTCCAAGAGGAGACAGGAGAAGCCACAGCTGCCTAAAGAGTTCACCCCTTCCCATGAGTGGCCACACGACTTATGGCCAGCAAAGCCTTCTCAGATCAATGTGACTCTCACTAGCTGCATTCTGGTGGCCCAGAAAGGGGGCAGATTTGCAGCAGGTAAGTCATGGCTAAACCTTGGCATGTCTGTTCAGCTTTTCCATTCTCTCTTGAAGAATTTCCTTGGACATGAAGACTTCCTTGTTGAAATGTCTCTGTGCAAGGACAGGTCACTGCCGAGAAGGGCAGATTGCGTTCTCCAGGGCCTGACCCTTCTAGTGGGAGTTGTGGGGTACAGTCCATCCGTATAGTCATCTCAGAACTCATCTCAAGTACTTCTTGTCCCAGTGCATGTGTGCATGGACATGCTTCCAGCATGTATAGGTCATTGGCTAAGAGTTTGAGATAACCCATCCACCAGAAGTGTGCCAGGTGTGTTACCAGGCTATGGCTTGTGGGTCCCAAGTCAAAAGAGAAGTTGTCTTGCAAAGAGAGTCTTGCTGAAGGTCAGGATGAGGTAGGAGCAGATCGTATGAGTCACGGACTCCACAGGTGAAACTAAACAGGTCACAGATCCTCAGGGAGAGACTCATCCACTCTGTCTTATACCAGCACATTCTGGAAGAGAATGAGAATCTGGAGAGCACTTTGCTCCACTTTCATCCATCCAAACAGTGATCAAGCAGAGGCAGACCTTTTGGAGGGCGCTCAGCATGGTGCATGGTGAAATCTGCTCTCGTGGGGTATTCACGCAAATACTCCATGTGTGGATGTCCCTTCTGGTGTCACTCGTCTTCGCAGAATCAGCTACGATGGGTATCAATCATGGTCCTTCTCGCTCTGCTGTGATGAATAATCTTTGCAGCCCTCTGCCAGCACTAAGCTGAACTTCTGAAGCAGCCAGAGAGGGAAGAGATGAGAAGAGACCCACTAAGGCTTTAAAACATCCCCAGCAGAATCTTCTTCTGCTGTACTGTTCTCCAAACTCCCTGGTTAGTCCTGATCTTGCTTGGCTCATAAGGTTAATGATATGTCTTAATGAAAAAATTAATCTGACCTGTTTTCATTTTAGATGGGGGACAATTGAGGAAGATGTAAAACAGCTGACAAAATCGTGCTGAACTCTTGCAGCAGAGCTGCCTCACGCATAGCACTGTGCTTTCTGCTGTGGATCGTGTTACCTCAGCTTCAGAGGAATGAACGTACTTCAGCTCTAGTTTTTTAAATTGAGGAATCAGAGTTTATTAGCAGGTTGTTGTGATACCAAAGCATCTAATTTATCCAGTGATTAAGAAAAAAGGAAATCTCAGCAAGTCAAAGGCCCTCCTTCCTCCTGTCATTATGTTCCAGGGTGGATTTGCCCACATCAAACTATGGTGCTTCACTGTTCGTGGCATTGGGTTAGCATTGGACAGGTGACCAGATCTACTGAGGGCTACATTAGTGAGGGAGCTGCGTCTTCAGATGCTCCCTTTCCATCGTAGATGGGGAGCAAACACCTGGTGGAGGATGGAGGTGGTCTCTTTTCTGAAATTAGATATGGCCATAAGGTTTTCTTCTGAAGCAGGAGAGAAAAAGGCAGTTTTATTCTGAAAAGGTAAAGCAGGTAATGTTGAACCTACGTGCAAGAGAGTCATCTAACCAAGGAGGCTGCTAAAGAATTACAGATATTTCTTGCTTATTTGATACACTTTTTGATAAAGCAGAGTTTGTCCATTCTGCTTCCTGTTTATACTCTATTTTTTATTTTCCAGTTCTTAGACATTATCATTGTCTGAGATTAGATTTTCTGTCTCTAACTTCAGAGAGTGTTTTACAGTTTCATTGAAATAAATCTCTCTCCTCACCTTCCTGTTTGCTAAAGACAAAATCTTATTTTAATGAGTTAAATTCTACTGTCAGTTAAACTGAGGAAAGAATCTGGCCCATAAAGTTTGACAAATGATGATCATTTTAAAAAATAAAATGTACACGTTGTGTCTAAACACAATTGACCTCATTCCCCTCCCTTGTCCTGATGTTCAGCTGCTTGAAAAGTTTCCTCCAGGGAAAATCTTTATTAAATGATTTGTGCTCCTTTTACATTTTGCTCCAAATTATCTCACTCCCTCATTTTATTTCTTCTTCGGGCTGGCTGCTTGCTACAGCTAATTTGGTTGTCCTTGCTGGGACTACCATAAATCATCTTTCCCAGA
>NW_010398202.1:9824-12136 GCF_000710305.1 Buceros rhinoceros silvestris | reverse complement strand
CTCTTTCCCAGTAGTACTTTGTAAGCTGAATTAGTCAAGTGATCTTGGTTATAACATTCAAGAAAACAGTCAATAAGATTAAAGACAGGGAGAACTTTATGGTTGGAGACACTGGTTTAAAGTCACTCATAAAGGTGCATGAGCAAAGTCACCCATAAAGGTGTATGAGCAAAAAACGCTGACAAGGCCAAAACATTTCATAGATGCTCAAATTGTGACCTTCAACATTGTATTAGAAGGGATAATTGTTCACTCGTCTCCCTACAACGACCGTGTTAAAGCCTGACACTCTCTTTGGAACTCTTACCAAGAACCTTTGCACACAAATAGATGAAATACCAGGTTAAAAAGAGGGACATAAAGCCTGACTTACAAATTGAAAGAAAGAGCATCAAAGGCTGCGCGAGCCTCCGGGTATACTGAGTTCCCGTCCTTCTCTGGCTGTGAAGGAGAGAGGGTGGCATCCCCTCTGGGGTAAGTCACCCAAAAGTCACCCAAAGCAATAGAAAAGTTGTTTCTTTCTCTTTGCTCTCCAGGCTCTTATTTCCCCTGACACTACCTAGAGCTTTAACCTGTGCAGGACTGTGGCTATTGGATGAGACTCATAGTTGGAGGACTGCTGTTGGCTTCAAGGTGGCACGGATTTACCATTCCCCCAAGAATTATCTGTGATTGCTATGGGATATGGTCCTCCACCGCTCCAGGCGGACTGGGTCTACAGTTGCCCTTCCAATGGTCTCTTGTCTTTCTCTCATGAGGTTGAAGATCCTGCTTTTATTTTAAAGCTGTGTGAACACTTAATTCACTGCAGCTTAATTCTGGGGTAGTGGAGGGTGTCAATAGGCCTGGAAATATTTGTAAGTGGGTGGAATTGATGAAGAGGTTTCTGTCAAAAATTCCCTTTTTTTTTTAGTTTTCCAGCAAAGCACCTGTCTAAACATTAAATTTCAACATTTCCCAAAGCAAATGTTCTTCCTTTTCGCTTGTAAAATACTTGTTCTCAAGTCTGAAATTGCCAGTACTTCATTTAAAGGTTTGGGAAAATCATTAAAAATGTCTCATTAGCCACACAAAACGTTTTGACTTCAAATATCAGTCTTTAATTAACTTTAAAAAAATATTACTTCTTCCCCCCTGCGCCCGCTAAGTTGACCAATATGCCTCTCGTCCCTTCATCTCACCCCCCAACAAAAGTTTGCAAAATGAATTATTCCCACAGCTCGCTGAAACCTTTTGAGATGTGGCGAACAGAACCACTTTCACGTCAAGGTTTAGACAATGACATTTTCTAATACTAAATTGAAATGGTCCAAACTTGATTCCAATGAAACAGGTGAACTGTTTTTATTTTTGTGTCTAAATTACAATGAGAAAAGCATTAAAATATAAGTATTTCTTGTAGAATCAAAACTCTATATTTGCTTAACTCCCCTGGGCCACACACAGGATAGGCAGGACTTTATCGTCACAAGAGCTTTCTTGCTGTTCAAAGCTATGTCTATTCATGTTATAATAAAACTGGGAAATTCTAGGGTGCAAAAATGTGTGTCACAGAATAAACGATCCGAGACATTTTGGGTACAAGCAACAATTCCGATTTTCTTGTAAGCGATGACACTGCTTGAGATTAGGACAAGAAGTACCTGTTGCCTGTGCTGTAACATCTGCAAATAGCTTCTCATTTGTGACACTGATCCAAAGGCTGTGTTTTACGGCACTTGCCCAACCAGCTTTTCTATGTCAGGTTATCACAGATACAGTTTTTTCCAACTCATTTTGAGACCAACTGCTGTTAAGAGGTGGTGACAAGGGATATAACTTGTTCCTGTCACTTCCATTCAGACACTTTGAATAAACACACGTTTCAGCCTTTCATGATTCCTCTTTCCATTATACTTATTTTATTTTTCTCCATGAGGATTGAGTCACTTTATTCAGGCCATTTTCTGCAATATCATGTTAACCCATTAAAATGTCAAATAATTTATTGTCCATTCAGTCCAGCCGCCTGTCCTTTTCCCCTGAAAAGCACTGTCATTTCTGTGAGCTCTCCATCCCCCTGCATGTTCAAAGGGCCTCATGGATCTCCTCATCTTCTCATTAAACATCGCTGAAGACCAGTTGCCTTGGAAACCAGGGAGCCGATCCAGCAAAGGGGCTGAGCATCTTCACCTTGCCTTGCTTTTGGTGGGAGGTGAAGCCATTCAGCACTTCTGAAAGGACTGTTAACACCTGGCCAGCAGAGAAAAAATTAGACACTAACTCCTGTTTCATTCTAGTTTCAGGATGATGGGAAATGATGGTGGTCCCTA
>NW_010398202.1:0-9740 GCF_000710305.1 Buceros rhinoceros silvestris | reverse complement strand
TACACGCGCTCCTATCCTCCACTTGAAGAACAGAAGGCCTTTTGAAATGCAAATACAATCTAAATATTATCCAAAAGAACAAACCTTTTCAAAAGTTAGGTCTAAAAGGACCAAACTTTATTCCCAGGTTATTTATAATGAGTCAATGCATTTGAAGGGAGCTACCAGGGTGGCTACAGATGTGGAGAAAGATATTAGTCTGGATTAAAAAGAAAAACCCAAATAAACTGCAAATCCTAGATGTTCCTGGAGATTAGAGGCAGCATCATTCCAAGGACTCAGCCAATGTAAGCAGCAAATCTTAATATTTCCAAGAAAAATACCCCAGACTTGGGAAACTTGTCTATATTGCAGTGATCATGCGTAGATAAGAGGTCTCATGCGTAGACAAACTACACCCTAAACACAGAGCTGGCTCCGCTCAGGTCACCTTGGTCTATCAGGTCCATTATCTCAAGGCAGAGCCACACAAATGCAGCAAGATTTCTTCCAGAGCCAGCTCAGCTCAGGATCAGATTATCTGCTTTAACAAGGTCTTCAGACCTGCTACAAGAACTTCCCAGGCTCACCTGGCTTCATACAGTGCAATTTCTTGGATCTGCACCGTGATGTAGGTACCAGGAGCATTATTCAAGGTCCAGAATGTCTTTGCAGCTGAAGCGGCACTACACAAGCTCAGCACAGGGACTTCAATCTGAAGCATCTACGTGCATTTCTGTGGGGCTGAGTGTGAGGTAAGCAACCCGTCTCAAACGGGGAGTCATGACCATGACCATATTTACTGAAATATTTCCGTTTTTAGCCTACCCGAGCCCATTCTGGACCATGGAGAGCTGCCGGTGATAATGTTACCTGGACAAATCCAAGCGCTAGCCCTGGGAAAACTGCAACTTGTTACCAGACTGTCTTTGACAACATGGCAGTACTCTGAGTACGTGAAATCTGTCTGCTGCTGTCTTCATTGGCTTTCTACGGGCGATTTTAAGGTATTGGCTTCTCGTTAACAAAGAACCAAGGACTGCATCACTTCCTCATTCAGTCACAGTTTAAAAATAAGTGAGAGCTGTGATTGTGCTGCACAGACAGCCCGGCACTATCAGGATGTATTAGGTGGCCCTGGCAACATTTATTGAGTTTAGAGCAATTTCAAGGACATGGAGAAGCAAAAGAGCCTTCACATCAGGAGTGGAGCATCTATCAAGCCCAAGCAACCCCAGTGGAAAAGAGAGATTTGCAGGATCACAGTCTAATGGAGATGACAAATGCCGCCTCGTTCTTAGCTGGAGGTCTAAAATGCTTCACTGGAGCTTGCTTCTGGCCCTTATGTGCTGGTACTAAAAGGTCCATGTGGTATACGTCTGGCAGGATGCTTTCCTTCTGGCTGAAGGTCACACCAGGCTTTTCTCCTCTTCGAACATAATGGAGCTTTTAACCTCCAAACCAAGGTCCATTGCTATGGATTACAAGTCTTTCTCTGGGCTGTCCCCACAAGGAATATCACCACCTCGTAATCCAGACTAAGCATACAATGCTTTGATTCACTTTTCTCGATGGCAACCCAGAGTAGTAAATGCTCAGGTAACTTCTGTTGATCCCAAGCTGTTTCAGATACAAAAATAGGTCAAGATACTTTGCAGAACGTCTCCAGGAATAATTTTTCAGTCTCCTTCTCTTGCTAATTTTTAGTGTTCATTCTCAATTAAGCTTTTGTTTGTTTTCTTCATATTCATTTGTGCTATGTATTATAACAGAAAATAAATTCCTTAAGGTCAAAATGATTTGTTTTCCTTTTAGATGGAGAGGAATTTTTAAAGTTGAGGAGACAGTCAGAACTCAAAATCCATTTGAGAAATAGAACCTTCTTTTTCTACACAAGTCCATCTGAAAGCCTTTCTACCAGTATTACAAAATACTCTGCTACAAACACGCGGAACTTCCCACAGAAAGCTGTGAGGACAGAGAGGAAATCTGCTATTTCTTCAAAGTTTCTCATGACTGTGTTTCCATATGTCAAACTGATGTTTTTAAAGAGAAATAGAAATGAATCAAAAATTATATTTTGGTCATGTCTAGAGGCACTAAATAACATTAGAGTTACTGGCTAGTAGGTGCTGTAGAAATATCAAGGAAAAGACTTTCACTGCCCTGAAATCTTTTCAAGTAGGACACAAGTTAGCAAAAGGTTCAATATCTTGGTTTCCCCAAATTCACCTGAGGCATGAGAAATTATTCTCCCTGCATCACCCAGAAGTGTGTAAGATAGAAAAGCAGATTTGAATGATCCCACACAATGTGGGACGGACAAGAGCTTATGAAATGATTATTATAGAGTTGTTGATGTGTGATAACTTGTTCCTGCACAAGGAAACCTACGAACATCTGAACATCTCTGAGAGGATGGAGTGGGAAGGGAATTGGGCATGGACAGTATAGAGCTGATGGGCAGGAGAACATGGCACTGAAGCATTGGTTTGGGCACATGAACTGAGTTCTCCTGAAAATCCATCTAGGAGCAGTGGAAAAACATTACTTCTTACTCAAGGTAAAATACGATATTCTTTACTTAGAGCATTAGTTGGTGCTAAATATCTCTCTTCCGTCATTTACATTGCCAGGTTTTCTTTCAGAGACTGTTACTTGGAAAGAAGCAAAGAAACATAACTGAAAACCACACAGGGGCTGAAAGCATAGGTAGTGGCGAATAGTTTTAAAATACCATCAGCATGGAGAGAATGAAGTCCAGGTAGTCTCACTCAGAAAGAAGAATTCACTGTTATCATCCCAACACTGCGGTGTTGGCACCTGACATTGACTTCACGCAGTAACAGAGGACTTTCAGGTCCATCATAGCCCTTAGGTGACATGGATCTGAATTCCTTGCTCTGCTGTACACCGATTTTCTCTCTGATCTTGGACAAACTAGGATTGGACCATGTACCCAGTCTCACCTTGAAAATAAGGGGTAAATGCATTTCTGAAGTGCAAAATGTTTGGACAAAAGTCACTTGCTTAGAGGAGATGGCAGTGGGGAGGAGGTAGTTCAGGATCCCTGTGTTGCAGGTATTCACACCTCCAGAAGAAGCTTTTTGTACTGAGAAATAATATGCCTCTAATTAAAGCTGCTGCTGTAAAAATCTCTTATCGGATAACACATTGTGTGGGAAGCAAGGAGACATCTGTTCACACGAACACATCAATATCAAGGTGGATTCTGGATGCAAAATTCTCCCCACGCTATTTAATAACGCCACTGGCAGAAACGATCTCCCACATTAATATCTGGCAGCAAATGTTTTGCAGCAGGAACATGTATTCCATGGAGGATTGTGTGAACCTAAGATCTCATTTTCCCTGGCAAAGCATCCATCATGTGTGTGAACCTTCCATGGAAGGTAATAATACCAACCATCCATAAAATCAAGTTGGTGGGTCAATCAAGTCTAGGTAGAGACACAAACACCCCCACGTTCACAATTACCATCTGTGGCCTCTCTTTGGCACTTACTAAATGGAAGGCATTTGGAGTTGGGTGATACCATCCAAAATGGTGTATTTTTGGCTCTTGTATCCCACCTCACATGTCCTGTTGCTTGGTACGTGGGAGAAGGAAGTTGCCTCTGAGAGTTGCCCAAGTACTGTTAGCCCCAAGCCATCCTTAACGGATGAGAGGGGACCAGAAGTGGGGGCTGAACAGCTGACGGGCAGAATTACCTGGGACCTTGGGCAAGGGGAGGACGTGGAATAGCGTCAATCAAAGAGACTTTTGCACAACAGAAGAGACAGGCAGAAACAGTCACCTCACCTTGGGAGGTATTTGTGGCACTTCATTTCCTGTGGACACAGAGATGGTAGGTGAAAGCCCCACCTCTGCTGCTGAAGGAGAGGTTTTTGGATGGAGGGGAGCTGTGTGTTGGGGGAAATGTCCTAGCACACTTGTAAGGGGAGATGCCAGGCATGGCCTGATGCACCCCCCTGCGCAGCTCAGGTCAGGGGAGAGTGGAAGAGAGAGCATACCTTGGTTAAGAAGTTGGTCCCATCAGCACACAGGTACGTTTTACCCCCAGGCCCTTTTGAACACTTTGATGATCTCAAAGCTATTTCTGAAAGAAAGTAGGATAATGCAAGACCGACTTTTCACAACAGCCCAAATGCTCTACTCACTCCGTGGGCTGTCTCCATCGCTAGTTAAGCACTTGTAGTATTTCATAGACAGCCTCCCAGAGAACTCTTTCTTCCTCCAACGTGCTGCTCAGAGTATCTCAAGCCAGAATAAGTGTCTTTATGCGCAACTACCCTCAATGCCTTTTTCTTCCATGAGGTTTTTTGCTGCTTTTTTTGAACCCCTGTAAAGTTGTAGTATCCACATACTCGTGCAACAATGTCTTGCACAACTTAGGTCCAAACCGTGAGAAGAACTACATGTTTCTGCTCTCTTTGGCTCCCACTGGCGTCTGCTGGATGAAACCTCCAGCCTTGCGGAGGTTTGCGGGAAACCAGCAACACTGGCAATGCTCAGCAGCACCGGTAGGTGACAAGCCACTCCAGTCCTGCACTCTAGGCAGATTCCTTTTGGATGTTCATTTTGGGTTGGCTCCAAAGTGCCCTGCTATGGGTTCAGAGTGTCATTAACTTTCCATCAGAGGTATTTTTCCATTGACTTGATTCTCTTCTGTGCAAATATGAAAGCAGTTTGTGACACACAGATGTGTTGATGTCAGTGCCCAGCCCCTAGAAATAGCTTTGTTGCTAACATCCAACACCAGACATGCTGGTTTTACCAGGAATGGAAGAGGAAGTCTGGTTAACCACACACAGGAGGTGATAAAAATAACCCCCCAACTCGCACTGAGGCAGAGCAGCACTCAACAGTTCAGGGCAATGCAGCTGACCTTGTGTATGAACAGTTGCTGATGTAAAATATTTTTTACTTCACCGCTACACCTGCTCTCAGACAAAGATTGGAATTACCTCAACCAGTGAGACGGACTCAAAGAAGTGCAGAGAGAGTGTTTTTATGGAGATAGTTTTCCATGAAGTGTTGGTCTCATCTGCAGGACAACACAGTCCTGCTGAAGGACTCATGGGTTTTGACACACAGCAAACTTTGATGTCCCTTTGGGATGCCTTCATTATCTCTAATAATTGTTTTGGTCACAACTTACCACAGAAAGACCTCTGCTCAGGATCAGTTTTGCTAGAGACACCTAAACCTGTCGAAGCTCCCTTTATAACACACGTGGTTCCTCCTGTGAAGTGATTCTGTGGATTTAGACCAAATTTTGTCCATCGTTGTTAAATCTTTAAGTGAAGTGAAGGGTGAAGATGAAGCCTGACCTGTCTCCCAGTTGTGAGTTCAGGTAGCATTCAGCTCTGGTCCACAGAGAGAGAGTGTGTTAAAGGAGGGTTTCAGGGCTGCAGGAGAAAAGTTGCTTGGACATGGTAGGACCTGCTCACCCCTGCTAACTCATACTGCATTTTCGATCAGTGTAACCTGTCTGTGGTGGGTCTGAGTGGAGTTGGATACAAACCCACAGGATGGGGAATTCACTTTTTCACAGGACACTTAAAGCAGACCTCCTGCATGCAGCACCTCTCGTTGTGTGATGCCCAGCAGGGCTCCCTGTGTTTGCTTGGCCTCCTCAGTGGTCCTGATCTGCATCAGAAGAGCTGAGAAAGATGCGAGCAGGAAGCAGTTTGCTGGTGCTTCTCCTAAAGCTTTGAAAGAAGGGGCAGAGGCCACAAAGACTACTTTGCCTGAAGCCAGCTCTGTCTTCCAGGACTTAGAGCAAGGGACATTCATCCTTTCTGCATTTCAGATCCCACCTCTGACACTTTGAGCCTCCTGTATTTCAGATCTTTAATACATTAGAAGAATGACAAGAAGCAGGCTAGCAGCAGAAGAGGAGATGAGAGTGCAGTAATACTGGAGGATGCCACAAGATGTGTCTTCAGATCAACCCCCCCATCCTGAGGCTGTTTTAGAGGAGGAAAACCTGTGTCAGAATTAAGTATTTGCACTTCTCAGCCATCAGAGTTACACTGGGGGCAAGCTGCTGGATAGATTATGCAAATAAGGATCAAAATCCTCGCACATCTGCTTCAATCTTGTTTTCTCAGACTTTTAAAACAGAAACCATAGGTGTATATACTAGAACTCAGACACCCAAAAGTTTTTGGGCAAGTAGCTCCTGTGCCAGACTCACTCCAAGAAAAATATATCAGAGCACAGGACTAACAAGGAGCAGGGTCTTCACAGCAGTTCAGGGAAGAACGCAAACATAATACAACTACTCTGCTGAGTTCATTTGGAAAGAGAATCCAAACCAAGGGTTCAGATCCACGTAGGACTCAGCGTGGCTTGAGGAGCTCCCATGCACAGGCTACTTGTGGTTACAGCCTGCCTGTCTGCTCTGAGTCTGTGAAAAATATGTCGTGACTTGACCTGTTGTGCACTGCTGCCATTAGGCAAGAATGAGGGGTATTGCCTCGTGGGTTCGGTTCTTTAAGAAAGAGTTCATGGGCCACGGACATGGCTAAGCTGCTCCATAGCAACTTGTAAAACTGGTGGCTTACTGGCAGCTCTGATGACAATATGGTAAAGCAAGAAATGAGCTGAGTACACAGTGGGGAGAGACACGGTTATTAGTAGTCAAGAACTAAAAGGGCTTGGTTCTAGAAACATTTGGTTCTAGAATAGCTGACAGAACTGGAGATGTTTCACCTGGAGAAAAGGAGGCTCGGGGAAGACCTTTTCACTCTCTTTGACTCCCTGAAAGGAGGTTGTAGCAAGGTGGGGGTCGGTCTTTTCTCCCAAGTAACAAGTGATATGAGGAGAGGAAACAGTCTCAAGTGGCACCAGGGAAGGTTTAGGCTGGATATTAGGAAAAACTTCTTCCAATTGGGATTGTGAAGCCCTGGCCCAGGCTGCCCAGGGCAGTGGTGGAGAGCCCATCCCTGGAGGGGTTTAACAGACAAGTCAATGTGGTGTTGAGGGACATGGTTTAGTGGTGGCCTGGCAGTGCTGAGTGAACGGTTGGACTTGATGAGCTTAAAGGTCTTTGTAACATAAACAATTCCATGATTCTGTGATTCTATGACTTTACTCATTTGTCACTTCTCATCAAAGCACCAGCGGAGCAGCTCAATGGGCACAAGGACAGCTGGACCCCAAATTCCTCCCAGCCCCACCAGTGTCTATGGTTTGCCTAAGGTTAAGATTACAACAAAAGTGCTTTGTTTCGGCACTGGTTTCTGTGTTCAGAGCAGAAGTCCAGCTAAGATGCTCCAAATCCCCCTCTGAAGTCTCCCAGAGGTTTTGTATAGACCCTACAGAGAAAATCTTTCCAACTAAGACACTCAAGCTGAGGTGATAGTCTCATTTTTTTTCAGGTTTTAAGCAGACTTGTGGTGTGTTTGCCATTCTCAGAGCAATGTGCGCTTCCAAATCTTTTTAATTTTGTTGAACCAGCATTTCCTGCTCCAGAACCACATCACAGAATACATCTCAGCTGGCTTCCCCCAGGTATTGTGACCAGGTTTGAGAGCAATGACCAGCTTTAGAGTTTGGAATTTCCTAGCTTTTTCCACTTCCCTTTCAAAAAGAGACAAAAAGAGAAGCTTGACTGCAGATTTCAAACTCAGCTCTTTTGTTATCAATGCCAGCGTTTGTTGGACTGAAACAGCCAACTCAAAAAAAGAAAAATGCTGAGTCAGGCTTAGAAAAATCAGGAGAAAGGCAAAATAATGACATGAGTTTAAAGAGGAGGAAAATGTTTCAGACCATCTTTATTTGCCTTCTGCTTTCACCCACACCACGTTTTACAGCTTTGCTTTGCAACTCTGACAACAGGTATATCTTTTCCAGCAGAAATCTCAGAGTCTTGCGATTTCAGAGGATTCTTGAAAATCATCCCTAGATCGCTAGATTCCCAACACCACTGTCACGAAAAAGGGGAGGCCGGGAAGATATATAGAGCTGATTATTAAATTTTCTGGCCTGGAAGGGGGGGTTTTCCCAACCCTTTACAATTCGTCCAGTCCACTAGCTACCCACGAAAGATGAGATCCTGGCACCCACCCTGCCTCCCACACTCCTGTTAGGGAGAAAGGGGAACCTCCCTGGGTGCTTTACAACTTGGTCAGCCTGCCAGGCTCATGCTGGAAGCGTCACTGAAACCAAAATGCCTCTCGGTAGCCCACAGGATTGGAGGATCTTCACCTAACCTATTCAGGGACCCTCACTAGCAGCGACACTAAGACAAATCCCTTCAGTATTAAACCAACAATCTAATTTTATTGTGTAAATACATGAAAAAATGCAGGTTTGAATGATACCAGTGATGAGTGTATTGGAGTATCTTCACCTAACCTATTCAGGGACCCTCACTAGCAGCGACACTAAGACAAATCCCTTCAGTATTAAACCAACAATCTAATTTTATTGTGTAAATACATGAAAAAATGCAGGTTTGAATGATACCAGTGATGAGTATTGACTGCAAAATGGATTTAAAACAAACACTAAACGCACACACAAAACTAAATATACAAGCAAACCTGAACACTAATAATTATTTAATAGGTAGCCCGATGTTAGTATTTAAGCACGCAGAACACAGAGCTCTTACCCAATAGGCGTCTTTATGGCGGGGGAGACAATAGGCTCAACCCGTCTCCTGATCCCGAAGTTTCGATGGTGGTCTTCTGTTCCCCAAAATCCCCCTTTCATCCGCCACTTTTTATATTGTTTCTTTATTTTTAGGTGGAGTTTGAATTGCTGTGGTCATAGGTTCCTTCTATTCTGATGGGATTAAAAATCTCTCGCTTCACATTTAAAGGTCCAGGTGTTAAAATGTAGTACGCATGCCCAGTGGGGAGTGGTTGCACCTTGGAGACGGGTAGCCTTTGGGATGGAGGTGTGTTTGTTGTATTATAATGACATTATAATGAGCAAAGTTCAGCTAAAGGACATGATTTCACCATTGTTGCTGGCACAGCAGTTGCGATCCATCTTTCTTGATAGCAGCGATGCGGTTTATCGTAGCAGTCCGTCGTTATCTTGATAACGGAGGAGGGCTGTAACACCTCCGCATTACCCCGTTACCCATTTACATGAGCAAAATTCACCTAGAGGGGAAGATTTCACCATTTTTACTGACGCGGCAGTAGTGATCCATCTTTCTTGATAGCAGTTAACTGTAGCAGCCCTTTGTTACCTCTGAGAACAGAGACAGACCTTATTGCCTTCGCATCACTCCTGTCCTCATTTGGAGGTACGGTACATTGCGCTTGGCTCAGTAGGCCTTATCCATGGCAACCGCATTCCATTCTTGGGGTCAGCAAACTGCTTATTAGCCGCTTCATGGCTGCTCTTCGTGTCAACGCCTAAACTAAAATCTGAGAAGCAGTGCTTCTCTCACCTCCCCACTACCCGTTGTTTTCCCACACACCACCATGAAATTAGGCTGTGCCAAGGCAAAGCACAGCAGTGTGGGATAATCATCTGGAAGAATCATTAGGTCTTTGAAAGACAGAATGAGCTGCTAAACTCATCAGCAAAACCTCGTCACTTTTGTTCGTGGATTGCTCCCCTCATTTTGCTCTTGAATTGTTTGCATCAACTTCTTAGTACAAGGGTATGTCTTAGTACTGATACAGTCCTAACAGCAATTACTAGAACAAAAACTGATACTTTTTACAGTCTGTGATGTTATATTATAGTATATTACATTATATTATAG
>NW_010398201.1:53497-83977 GCF_000710305.1 Buceros rhinoceros silvestris | reverse complement strand
CTCCCGCCCGCGATAACGATAGCATGTTTCGGAGAGAGCGGGCAGGCGAGCTCGCCGACTCGCTCCCTGTGCACCGTTCTCCGGGTGAAGTAGCAAGAACTGAATAAGCGAGCCCTTGCGCCTTGTTACTTTGCTAGCAGGAGCAGGTTTATAAACGCAGGACGCCTGGCTTGCAAAGAGGACACAGAAGTTAATGAACTGGGTACACAGCTTGGATAAAATCAGTGATGCTTGGGTCCACCCTTATATTTTTTTAAAATATGGTAGACTTCTGAACACAAGGCTTTTACGTACAAGCCACGTTGTGATATTACCCAGGCCTGCCTCGCCCTCATCCTTCATCTCAAAAAAGCAAATGTTCCTAGGGCTGAGCTCCAGGTCACTGTGTGGAGAGGGCTGGGCAGCCTGTCCGCCCGTCTGAGTTAGGAGCAGTCAAGGTTCATTAATGTTATTAAGGACTGGAACTTATTTGAATGGTCTGTTACCGTTACTGCTCCTCTGTCGTTTCATGCTCAGCATGACAGGTAAGGCTGATACTTCTTTAGTTCACCCTTTGCTGCTGTAATGTCATTGGCATCAGTGGAGGTGTCACCTGCAACTTTGGCACACTTTCTGTTCGTCTTGGATTGTCGCAGGGGAAGAGCTGGTGTCAGCTTTAGGTCTGGAGAGTTGTTGGATTTCTTTTTTTTTTACAGAAATGCTGCTCGCTTCACCTTTTTGCATCATACTTAGGTAACATGCAAGGAATAGAGTATACCAAAATCAGAGGTAATGTTCATGTGACACGTCTAAAGGTCTAACCCCTGTATCAGATGTCTTGATTGATGCAGTTGCTGGTTTCTTCAAGGAATTTTGGTAAGAGACTTGTGGTGAAACTTTAAGAATCATGTCAGATAGTAGGTATTTTTTGTGTTAAGCAAAGACCTTTACAGTTGGGGTCTTTTTTTTTCCCCCCTCCCTTTCTGAAATACGAGCTGTAGTGAGTTGGGTAAAATTCATTTCCTTCAGAAAATGAAAGGTACTATCGTTTTTGTACCTTGAACTCTTGTAATCCCCTTGTTTATACATACTTGTAGCTGTCTGAAAATTGTTTCCTGGTGTGGAAAGTTCTGATGCTCAAAGTCAGCTGAAGTAAGTGTTTGCTGATTAAAAATAAAAGAAAAAAAAAGACAATCATGAAAGAGATCAGCTTTTAATTTCATTTTCACCATGCAATAGATTTCTGAAGTTTTATTGTATTTGTTTTGGCTAGTGAATTATAAGCTGAAGATAGCTGAATTTGCAAATTTGCAGTGGTCCTTTTTCTTTCTGAAACAGTAAATTGTTATTTCAGTAAATTTTCTAGGAGTGATTTTGTCAAACTAAAGTTCCCTTTATCTTTAGGATTCTTGTGGAATTTTAAAAATCTGAATAGAATACTGATAATTGGAGGTAAATTCTCTAATTTTTATACTTAGGCCGAACAGGAAATCCTTTGTCTGAAGCAGCGCATGAACTCTGCAGCTTACAGTGTAAGGCTTTTAGACGTGTTAACTACAATCTGTGGCCACGGCCCCACGTGTTTCAGTTCGCATGAACAGAGGGCGTGAAGCCCCATTGATTGTCACAAAAGCAGTCATGAATGAAGCAAAGCAGTACGTCATAGATGTTTGCAGATGTGTTTTTGTTTTCATGCTCTGGGAGCAAGGGCCGTATTTGTACACCAGAAGAATATCTGGAACATTTTTACAAGGAAAGCAGATTTATATATGTGTCTTTAATATACTGTGAAATATTTGTAGGAAAAGACTTCCTTTATTATGACCTGAGAATACTGGCATAGGGAAATAACTCTAAACTATGCCAATTGCCAGTTTGTTTTCAAACTCACTGAAATCTGGGCCTTGCTGCTAATGAGTTTTCTTTTCTTTTTTTTTTTTTTCCCCTCAATATGTTGTTTTAAAATGCATTGGTGGTATTAGGAGATGTTGTTGAGAGAGGGAAAAGGAACACAAGCATTTCCAGAGTTCCCTAGTGTTTATGCACTCAGCACTTTGCCCGACGTGAGTCAAGGTGTCTTTAAATGCTTCATATTGTTGCTCAGTCCAGTCTCCAAGGAAGGTGCCGTGAATTATAAACCATGTTGCTTCATTCGTTGCATGTGCTTATGCTGGGCCTTCAAGTGGCCTGTCAGGTTGTTCCCTGCGGCGATCCGGACTTCTGTGCCTCCTTTAAACTCCTTAGATTTTGTTGACTCTATGTGAATCTTTGAGCCTACCTGAGCATTTTTTACAGGCGGGCTGAGGGCTAATTTGAAACTTCAGTATGCATAAATTAGTGGTGCCTGATCCTACCAGCAATAGCACATCGCATCTTGCCGTGAGTTTGTGCACTGTGGTTCTGCAGAGGTCAGCCCCATGGCAAATAAATCCTTAAGCAGAGATTATGAGTAGTGCGTGTGTTCATTCATCCCGAAGTAAGCCTTCTTTGTAGATGTGTGCCTATCTAACATTTGAGTCTGTGAAGCATGCAAAACTCTCCGTGTAACAACAGATTTGTTAAACCACAGAAGGTGTGAGTGAAGGATGAGAGCAGGTGGAGTAGTCACTAGGTCTGTGGCCTCTCAGCTTTTTAATACAGCCTTGTTTAAAATTTTTAGCTGCAAGTAGGCAATGACATTTACAGCTGTAAGATATACCATGGGTTTTTTGGAACGGGTGGCACGATGTAGCTCTAAGGAGACAGGTTATGAAAGTATACTTTACAGCAGCTTGCCAACAAAAACAGAAGGAAGAAACCAAACTTCCTACTAGTTCTCAGGCTCAGAATACAAACACCTTTTCAGGGGAAGCTGTGGTTGGATGGTCAGTGGAAGTTGTGGCTGAATGTTTCCTCAGTTACAAAGGATACCAAGCCTAGCTTTTGGAGAATAAAGCTGAACAATGTTACTGTTTTATGGTCAAATAAGATTTTAAATTAGCTTGGTAATAACGGTGGTAATTAAAATTTTAACAGTTCCTTACTGGAACTTCTTTGAACAGTCGATTGTAGTGTAGGATGAAACAGGAAAAAGTGTCCTTGTTGATATTATCATTCATATTTATATCTATACAGAGAGATACATAAATACTGGATATGTTTCTATCTTCATATATAGGAAAAAACTTTTTTCATCATGCCTTGTTATCGTATGCTGTAATATCTAATTATATTACAATATTAACATAGCTTACTCATGTAAAGTTTTTAAATTTTTTTTCTGTTGAAGAAGATGATACAGTTATAGTCTGATATTATCAATCACATTACCTTACAAGTCTCTTATATCTGCATTCTGGACACCGTCCTTCATATGCCATTAAAGTGTATGTTGAAAAACGTCAAGGAAAAATTAATAGCTTTCTAGCACTAGTATCAGAAACCTTTCCCTTAGAGGATTTGTAATGGCAGAAGAGGTAGTTATTACCTGCAAGACTGCACAGAATGCCAACTAAATGTCTTCGGTACTTCCTGAGGACCGATTCAGTATGAATCTTCCATTTTCTCATTGATTGTTTTCCTTCAGAAACTGGCATTGGTTTTATTTCCCAAGTAAAAAGAAAAAATGGACAACTAAATAACACATCAGTTGTCCTTGTTTTAATGCCCTTGTGGGCAACAGTGACCACTTCTGCCTCTTTTACCAAGTAGAAAATACAAGTCCTAAATGAATTAAGTATTTCTGAGCATGCCATGTTTATTAATTAAAACAAAATCATTTGTAGTCTTAGAAAATTTCATACCGAAATAAGTTGATTCTACTTCAAGACTGACACTCAAATAGCAACAGTGAGAGCCATAACTGTGAGTTGCTGGTCTAATGTAATATTGTGGTATAATCAAAATTAGAATTAGATTTATTATTTTTAAATTAAATTAACTGGTGCAGGATGGTAGACAGATTGTTGTATGTAGCAGTAAACACATGTAGCCAGTTTCTTAGCTCCAGCATATCATTAGTGATACTAAGGGGTTCCCAGATGCAATTATGGACAAATTGTAGTCATTGTGCTCATAAATTATTACTATATTTCTAGAAAATGTCTGTTTAATAAAGAAAAAAACTACAGTGTGACTGTATTTTTGCAGTATTTACAGAATACGGCATACCGATGCTTTGTGCTCATGTTTCTATTTGTTCTTCTCCATATGGCGAGTTTTTTAAAATAATCATGTTTCTAGATTCAGCACCCTTACAACAAGTGCAGCAGTAGGTATCCAGGATACAGAGAATGAGAAAGAAACTAAGAAAATTGGTTGGTTGTGTCAGCAGCCATCTGTTAAAACAAAAACCTTCCACTTGGCAGAATTGTCTACCGACACAAAATAGTTATGTTGTGGAACTGATCTAGTATTATATAATAAAGAAAACAGACTTGGTAAATTTAATTGCTTGTTAACATTGAAATGTAAGTTAGCAGAAGAGGTAATACAGTAAAGCAGTAATTAATAGATAATTGACATATACACAACCAGAATAGTATGCTGTACAAAGGAGATCAGATCTCAAGCGAATGAAGCTTTGAGTTACATCTAAAACTGAAGGTACTTCACAAATATTTTCACAAAAATTTAGTCATTCACTGAATTTGACATTTGATATTTAGTTCTCTGAAGAGTGGTTTTTAATAGGTGCTACAGTTAAAGCGGATGAAAATCAAAGAAAGGTATTTTAGAGATTGCTTATTCATCCTTCTGTAAGAATATTCAGACTCAAAATAGCTTTAAAAAAAAAAAACAGTGCTAGGTGGGCGAGAGACTTCATTTCGAAGAGCTTAAAGCAGTTTAATGGGAATTAGAGCGAAATGATCTTAGAAAGCAAATTAACTTGTATTTGCAAGTTTTGGGGGTTCAGGTACCTTCCTTTGCAATATATGCTACGAATGGCTTTCAGAGACCAGACACTGGAGTATGTATCTCATCAAAATGAAAACGTGTTTTGAGAGTACAAGAGAAAAACTGTCTGCAGGAATAATTTGAGAATGCTGGGTTTTGGCTCAGACGGAGCTTTGCATGGGTATCCATGACTTCTCATATCAAACACCATGTTGCTCTTCCTTATAATGCTGTTTTAAAAAATTACAAGAATAGTTACGATTGCAGCAATGAAATGTGTTTATGACAGAATGGTGTGCAATATATGTTTATTACAGTTTTGTCTTTCTTGTGTACTGCAGAACAAACGGAGGGCAAAAAAAGTGCTAAAAGAGTCATGTTTCTGATCTTACTGTCATTATATAATGCCGAATACAGTGCCATGTTCATGATCCTTGGGATACCAAAAAGTATTGACATCAAGAGTTCCTAGACAGTAAGATATACCAAGGTTTTGTTCTTCCATCCAAGTACATGTAAAAGCAGTATAATACTTAATTTGCAATAGAAATTTATAACAGGACTCATCTGAAGACAAGACAGTTAAGTGGGTTGTCAAGTTTGTCCTGACAAAAAGAGACCTGTAGCCACCTTAAACCTAGGATAACAGGATGTTTACTGCTCCTACTTGCTCTTTCTGTGAGCAGCTGGAGGAAGGAGCTATGTGTGTCCTGTTCCTCCCTTCCCTTCATCCCTGGGTCCCTTTCCAGCTGACCTCATATAACGTGGGTCTGCTTCTGCTGACCACCTCCTCACCACCTTAAAGTGCTGAGGGAGTCAACAAGCCACTCTTGAAATTTTTTCCCTGGACAGATCCTTTCAAAAAATGCTTATGATTATAGCAGCTGTGTCTTAGTTGCCAAAATAAGTTACTTCAGCTGGGAAAGTGAAGGATTTGTTAAACAGAAAAATAATTCCTAATTAAAACAAGTAACGAAAGTCTTTTATGTGCAGTGATTTTTCTGTATTTCTTCTTATCAAAACCAGAGCTGACAACATAGCAGAAGAGGAGTGCTAAGTCTCCTACAGTTTCCTAAATTTAATTTCTCCTTATTATTTTAAAAGGTACGTACCAGGGGCAATGGACAGGAGGGATGCGACATGGGTATGGTGTACGTCAGAGTGTACCCTATGGCATGGCAACTGTGATCCGTTCACCCCTCCGAACATCCCTAGCTTCACTTCGGAGTGAGCAGAGCAACGGCACTGTTCTGCATGACGTCACTTCAGACAGTCCAGCTGGAACAAGGGGAGGTTTTGTGCTCAATTTTCACAGTGATCCAGAATCCATGGGCATTAAGAAGAAAGGAGGCTTATTCAGAAGAGGATCCCTTCTTGGTAGTATAAAACTTAGAAAATCTGAATCTAGGTCATCGATATCTAGCAAACGGAGCTCTGTCAGGAGTGATGCTGCTATGAGCAGAATTAGTTCTAGTGATGCCAACTCTACAATCAGTTTTGGGGACGGTGACTGTGATTACTGCCCTGTGGAAGACCATGTTGATGCCACCACTACAGAAACCTATATGGGCGAATGGAAGAATGACAAGCGCAGTGGTTTTGGTATTAGTGAGCGTTCAAATGGCATGAAATACGAAGGAGAATGGCTGAATAACAGGAGGCATGGGTATGGGTGTACCATGTTTCCAGATGGCACTAAAGAAGAGGGAAAGTACAAAAATAATGTTTTGGTCCGTGGAATAAGAAAGCAACTAATACCAATCCGAAACACAAAAACTAGAGAAAAGGTGGATAGAGCAATAGAGGGTGCACAGCGAGCAGCTGCCATGGCAAGAACCAAAGTGGAAATTGCAACTTCAAGGTATGTTATTGCAAAATATAATTGTTCATCACTGAATTACCAGAAACAAAAACATGTTACAATATGTGAGCTCTTATTGACAAAACACTTAGACGTGCAAGATGTAGTAGATGATGTCCTTAGAGCTCACCTTTCAGTTTCACATGTGTAACTCTATTGACTTTAGTGGCATTACATGTATGAAACTCAGAATTTCAACTCATTTGAAGATGTTTGTGTATGTTTCATAGGATACTGTGAAAATAAGTTTCTGTTCTCATACCTTGCTGCTTTCACTCAAGAGCTATTGCATTGTACCTTCAAACCTGTTTGGAAACATGGAGAATGATTTGGGGGATGTGAGGTGAAGATTCCCATAAGCATGCTCCAGTTACACTTACTGTGTTGCTGATTTTTTTGGGTAGCATCTAAGACTCACTGAAGTTGCCTGTTTGACATTGAACATCTTAACATGGATCCGTTTATCTGAGAGACAGTGGTATGAATAGTGTAAAAATAATGGTCAAGACTCTTCTGCTGAGAGATGGTGATTTGGTGGCCAGGGCAGTATCTGCTGAAAGAATTCTTTATGAGGACTCTTTTGTTTTGGAGCGTGCTTTTCCTGCAGACTGAATTCATCTGGATCATAGGACCACCACTTCAGATAGTGGTGGTTATCTTTTTCCCACCCCCATCTGGTGTTTGAGGTGGGAGAAGTGTACAGGTAGTATAGTAGTCTGTAAAAAATGTCATTTTCACTTGGAGTTCGTAACCAACAAGCAAGCAAAGTTGTCTGAAATAGAGCTGTTACAAATTAAATTGGCATATTCAATTTTAACAAGTTTTACTATTAAATCTGAGATCTCATTAAAAGATGTTTAATTTTTTATGCCTTCCACTAATTTTCTGTGGCACTTTCTTTGTTGTTGCTTTTAGTTTGTTTCCTCAGGCACACTTTTCTTGAAATATGCTGCAGACAAAAAAAAAAGCCCAGAAATATGCCCAAAAGAAAATCTTCGTGCTATTTTAGAAAGAGGATGTCACGTTACACTTAGAGCTGAACAACTAATTCCTGATTTAGTGTCGTCAGTTTTGTGTGCTCAGTGACTATCCTTTTCTGACAGTCGTAAAGAATACAGAAAAGACCAAAAACTGCATTAAGTGGGAAATCTTGAATACATGGATGGCTCATAGGGAAAAGTAGTTGAGACACAAGCATGAAGATACCAGCATACTGTTGAAGAACCTCTATGAGCACTTGTCACTTAAGTAACTAGAGGGTAGCATGTACTCAGTTACTATAAATGTATATAAGGCATTATATGACAGCAAACGGTATTAGCAAAACCAATCAGTAATAGCTAAATTGAAGAAATTACTGGATCCCATTATGTTCTGTCAGTACATAGTAAGCCCTGGTTCCGAAAAAGCTGAGGTGATGTGATGTGTGCGTAGGGGGAGTCTCCGCTTGGAGTCCATCTAAAGCTATTAAGAAGCTGTAAATCTGAGACCATGAGTTATAAGGCACAGTGTCTCCACTTGCTCTTTAGAAAAGGATATGTCTCTTATGTGTTCTGTTTGCTGTTCCTTCCCTTCAAATTTAGGTGAAGGACAGAGTTCAAATTGCTTCTTTCGGAACATTCCATGAAACCAATGTGTATTTCTTGAAAAAATGGTTGGAAAGTATGACAGCAGAAGGTACCAGTGATATTGCAGCTGAGGCCATGGGCAATTCCTTTGATTTTTCAGCTGAGAATCTCTCTGAAGCAGTCCCATGACTACCAGCATGGATAGCAAGACTGCACATTCGGGTTTCTTCTCTTTTAGTGGCCTTTGCACTAACTGTGCTGGCACTGCAAGAGACCTGACACCTAGTCAGGCAACAACAGGAATCAAGATTACATTAACTTCACTTGTGAGTATATGTTGGACTTGCGTGGTAAGGGTGACGCTTTCATCTCTCAAGTTTTCAGAACTGCCTTTAGGATCAACCAGAGGAGCAAGGCCATGGCAGCGTGTAAACTAAGGGACTGTCATGTGGTAGAATCTTTAGTGCTGACCGTTAAGGAGCCAGATCATCAGAGATTCTAGAAGAGCGCTGAAGGAAAAGCTTCCACTTCAAACAGTTGCTTAGTTCTAGGCTGACTGGACTGGTATGGTTTCAGGATGGAAGAACTTGCTTCTGGCCCATTGAAACTTGAGGACAAGTATTAGTTTGTGATTGCTTTTTTACTAAGCCGATACATTAATGATCTGTTAATCCCCCAGAGAGCAGCATTCCCAAAATGTCTTAGGTGAATGTGAGGATGTGGGTCTTCTCCAGTTCCTAAAACCACTGCTACATGAAAAAGTGCAGGAGGAGTGCCTTTTTTCATTTCTCCAGTGTCTAATACAAAGGTGGTTCTGCCCGTGTGGCATAATCTAACCGCTCTGGCCTGTCAAACCTTCTGTGTTTCAGACTTGGCATCTGTCATCAGTAATGTGTGTTTACTGTAGATTTTCATTCCATTAGTGGAAGAACTCTCTCAGTAGTTCTTTTCTCACCCCAAAAAACATTGAATGTCCAGGTTTGCATTCCAAAGAGATAGAAAACCTGACTCTGAGCCAGATACCTTCCTTTTCAGTGCAGATTTGAGTTGTATGCTGTTATTCCTGTATTGTTTATTCCCAAAATGTTTGCTCAGCCAAATGAAACCAGAACATACTCCTGTTCATGGCTCCCTGCTGATCTTGACAGGTTTCGCTGGTAGTTTGACCTGCAACAGATGTCCACGCAGTCGTCAACAAGACCAACCACTGTTTTGCTTAATATTTCTGATGTCTTTTCATGTCTAAAGTCCTCCTTAATAATCTGCTAACTTCTAAAATATTAAAAGATTTGTGGTTTGTTTTTTTTAAAGAGTTATTATAGGCAGTAATTAGGTCAAATTCATCTTTAACCCATTTGTGCTAAAAGCAGTCAGGTTTACTCAATGTGCCTTTTTTGGTTCTTGGCATCTAAAAGGAAAACCTGTCTTCTAGAAAATTCTAATAAATTGCTTCCTATGTTATTTCAAGCACATGTGAAATGCTTCAAGTGACGCTAGATGTACCTTTGGAAGAACCCTTTGGAAGACGTTATAAAGCTCCAAATGTCCACTCAACCAAGAGTCAAATAGAAACTTGTTTTGAGGATATCAAGTAATTCTCGTAGGGATGTTGAATTTCCTTTTCATTACTGTCATGGGATGTCAGAAATTATATTTGTTTACATATGACCCTTCTTATATCAGATTCTTTCCAGAAAAGTCAGTGTTACGGGTTCAGAATTGAGCTCTTGGAGCCAGGCCTTTTTATTCTCCCTTCAGTTTTTTTCTAGTTTTCAGATGTTCAACTAGAAATTCTCCTTTAAGTGTTCACTTTCCAAGGAAAAAGAATTTGCAGGAACATAGAGGGAGAGTACAGTATGAAAGTACAGTAACAGTGAGAAATATGAATCAGAAGATGGTGTGTGGGGGGAAGGGAGAAAGAAATCAAAAGAAAAAATTTTCCTTGTTGGTATTTTCCTTATACTCCAATTATCTTTTAGGTCATGAAACAATCAGGTTGAAGAATTGTATCTTCCTTTTAACTTGCCTTCCCACAGAAGCTAAATAGTTTAAATTACTCCAAAATGGTGAGTGAGTTTTAAGTAAGGTGTACTGTCATAATATGCTGTGAGAACTTTTGACCACCTTAAAAGCAATATTGTAAAGGGTTTTCATTACATGAGCACCTGAGGTCTGGTGAGGGATAATGGTGCCTTTGTGTTAGACACTGAACAGACAAATTACCCTGTCTAGAGACTTTGCAGTCTGGGAAAGCGGCAGTGCCCAAAACCTGGGAAGAACTGGCAAAAGACTGTGCAAGGACCCAAGATCAAGATAACAGTAAAATTAATATCTTGCAACTAGTAACGTAGAGCAGTTCCCCCTGGTTAATCAGCTGTCTGTGCTCAGAGCAGTGACTAGCAAGCTTCGCTAGTCAGGAAGACCTAAGGGGAGCACCGACAGGGGATTAACTGGTGTCTTTTCTGCAATGATTTCTTTTTTAGACAGCTCTAGGTATCTTTTTTAGACAGCTAGATGTTATTTTTAACATGTTTGTGTCCAAGTACAGATGCTATGGCTTAGTTTCAGCTTTTATTTTTTTAATAGAAGCTGCCGAAGCTCTGTTTGTGATCCTGTCGTGAGCAGCGTGCTTTGCTCCGCGCATACCCTTGCCTTGGTGGAGGGGCCACAGCGGGACTGACATGGTAGCGGAGACCCAGTGTAACAATTTTGATTTCATTTGACTGAGCCTGCTGCCGCAGCCTGGTCATTACTGGGTTGCTGCTGTCCCTCACTGTCAGAGTTGCCTCCTGGAGCCAGTAGCTGGTTTGTGTAGTGTTCGACATGAGGATGATTTAGAGAGCTCTGACTTACCCTGTGCCCCAGCTCGGGCCTGAGCCTGGGCCTGGACGTGGGCGCTTAGCATTGGTGTCAAGTCACAGGGCAGCACCTGCCTCTGAACGGCGTGGCTCAGTTACCTGTCCAGAGCACTCGTGCACAGTGCAGAGGTTATGTAAGAAACCAGTGCTTGTATTTCTCATAACCGGAACTCAGAGTAAGTTTCAGTGTGCGTGCTGCATGTGGTGGCTTTACGTGTGTGGAGCTGTCAGGCAGGAGTACGGAACGGTTTCGTAGCCAGTGCCTTTGTCGCGATCGTTGCGTGGTGTGACCAGTGCTCTGAGCTTGACCTGAACAAACAGATTTCTGGGGAGAGCTGGAATTACATGCATGTGGTAGTATAGTTTGTGTCCACACTAGATGGCAGCTGCCAATCATTCCAAACGGCCCTGAATTATGTGCGCCACACACAACTTTCCGTGATGGATTTAGCTGACTCTTACCAATCTCACTTTACTCGAACTAAATTGGACACTTGCAAGACTAGTGCCTCACACGTCTTTGAGATGCTTTACTTATTATAGCTGAAATACGAACATTGTGTTTAGGAATAGGATCCAAGAAATACCAAAGGTATTTATATATGACTGCTTGCTTATGAAGTGCTGCCTGGGGTTCAAAACAAAACCGGTTTTAATAATTTTACTACATAATCTGTTTGAAGATAACAAATAAAATGCTGTGGTAAAACTTCTAAGTCTTGAGGTGCTATGCATAGTAATTTTTAGGTTAATTCTGCACTCTTTAGAGGAAAACATGTTCTATGAATCCTCTAGGAGCTATACCACTAACTTCAGTGGGGCATGTTTTCTCTCAGAGTTCACAAACAACTTGTTGGCAAAAGAATATAGTCTTAGTCCCTTGATCTGTTATTTGCTAGGGAACTAATAATATATCTGTTTGAAATAGGCAAATTGTATAAACATCACTGTGCAGATTTCTTTTCTGAGTAATTAATTAAGTAAGATTACATGGCTGAAAATATGCAAAATTACTTCTGTACTACCCTTAGATGGAAATCTAAGAAAGCATTGAGTATTTAACTATTTGGTCAAATTATCCTAATTCGAATACTTCTACCTACAGCTGTAAGGCTGAATAGGGATATATTTTAAAATAAATAAATATTTATAACTATATATGTGTGTGTATATATAAATATACACATTTACAAATTAAAACAGTTCTGAAGTCTAGCCAATCTTACTTTGTATTTGTATTAGATGTACCTTTGTTTGAAAATATTTTCTGCTTTCAAAACATAAATGGACCAACACTACCCCATTGCTTCTAAATTAACCATCTAAGAAGACTTTTTTTAATACACAAACTGTTTTGAAATGTTTCTTTATTCAGATGGGTAAGGACTTTTTGCTACCTGATTTAGGAGCTGAAAGAATCTTTACAGTGGCAGCCCAGCAGTTATATGTGAAAACACTAATGTTTTGGGTTTTTGTTTGGTTGGGGTTTTTTAGGATACTGAGATGCACTAACAAAAGACTAAGATTTTTTTGGTTCTTTTTTTTAGCCAAAGAAAATGAGCTGTTATGCAGATTCTTGCCTTGTTTTTTACACAGCATTTCAGTTTTGAACTGTATTACAACAATTGTTCGGAAGCTAAGCTGCAAACAGCATCTGTCTCTACTGACTTTCAGGAGAGTTTCTGCGATGGAAATGAATCTCAATTTAAAAACTAAGAACTGGATCGTTTGTACTGGTTAGTCACATGTAAAGCCATTAGACTTACGTTATTGATGGCTATAAAAATCTTTTAAAAAATAAGATATTTTATATTTCTACTGTATTTAGTACATACGGCTAGTAGTACTAGTCAGAGCTTGAGTAATTCACCTGATGTTTAGCTGAAAGACAGGGACCTTACCAGCTTCTTTCCTCAAAGAAATAAGGACATGTGCTGTCATCTGACTGTAACGTTGATCAGTGTTCCACAGAGCAGGATGTTGTGACAACTACAGCAGAAAAATAGTCATTTAAATGGTTTAGTTAATGCCGCCTATATTGATCTAATTGTTTATTTCCCGAATGGTAAGTGATTAGTTTTCTGAAAACTGGTGTAATTCAGTGAGTAATGCTGTTTGTTTGAATACTAACTGATCAGGGATATGTACTATGACTTCTGTTAATTTTTCTGGTGATTAATTAATTTTTCTATTTTATATGTCTAATAGACATTGGTACATATTTCCATACTCTGACTTGCTTTCTTTTGCCTACTTCACTATGATTTTCCTCTTTCATTACTGCTCTATTTGTACTTTGTGTTTTCTGCTTCTTCACTCTTCTGTGGTTCTCTGCTGTCATTGTCTGGAGGGGCAGATGGCTAGTGTCCATGAGGAAACTTGTCTTCATGACCTTGTCTCCCCTCATGCCCGTGTAAATGTTCGACATCTGAAAGAACCTACTGATTATTCTTGTTGTCCTCTTCAGATGTTTTCCCAGTTTTGCTACATAGATGTAGTCTCCCAAGAGCTTGTTCGTGAGGTCACCTCAAAGCGACTTTATATATGAAGTTAGGGTTGTTCTGCCTTGCACACCACTGTTATGCTTGAACTGAACTTCATTTGCCATTTAAGATGCCATTTAAGAGCGATCAGTGAGTTCTGTGCAGCCCCTCTTCACAGTTGTCCCTCAGAGTTCTCTTCTGTAAGACTAACATTCACAAATTCTGTCACTTAGCTGTTCACATCTTTTCCCCTAATTTATGAAGGTCCTGGGTTCTCAGCTCAGAGCCCTGTGGATATCCAGTGGTGAACCTTCTCAACCGGGAAAAACAATCATTTAATCTATCTCATTATATTCTGTTCCTGGACTATTTTATTCTTCGCTTAGACATTTCTTCTCTCTTTTTTAATCTTAGTTTTCTCCACTTAGTTTCCAAAGAGTTTCTGGAGAGAAATGAGACACTTGGGTCCTACTACATTACAAGCAAGGATTGGTGGGAAAAGATGGTATTACTGGTTTATATTTGAAAGTCAGAAATTTCCTTATTAGCATCTGGCTAATATGAAATCAGTTAAATGCAGCACCTCCACGTCATGCTTGCCTCAGTTTATTGGCATATGTAAGATGAAGGAGAGGGTTTTTTGCTGCTGCTTTTACTTTGCTTTCTGGTTTCATTCAAAGTAATTCAAAGATCTTTCTTCCTCTGAATTTTTAGGCCATATCATAAAAAACTGTGTCAGTCTTAGAGTTACTCAAAAGGACTTAATATCCAAATGTGGAAACAAGCAAGACTCAAAGAATTTTCACTGTTGAGGTGGTCTTTTGGCTGGTGTGAACATGCATCATAGCCCTGATTTGCTTTTATTTGGAGTTAAGGTTTCATACCTGTTCATGGTTAGAAACTTGACTTCCACAGGAAAAACAACACCAAGAAATCTTAGTTATGACTAAGCCAAAGTGACTTCATAGTGACCTCAAGTTCAATTTTTAAGCTCTGTCACTTACAGGAATTTATGATATCAATTGTATAAGCATCTTAGGAATATCTTGAAGATACAGAACATACTGCCAAGCAGTAAGATACAAAATGTGTTTCAGGAATAATAAGGGAACCAAAAGTCAGCAGATGCCTGTTTTCAGAATGCTTTGCGCAGATGCAGTGGTAAACCACCTTAAGCATTTAAGTGTGTTTTTGCTTATGTCTACTCTCTGGAGTCCTGCTTTTATCTTAACCTATCTTGACCAAGGGCTTAATTTCAGTTTTGCTAAAAATCCAGCAATGATCCACATTCTGGAATGTTCATAAGTGTGTTACTGTTCATAGCATTTTGTGCTTCCAAAAACAGTATGTTTCTGGAAATTACAGTATAGCAACAAAGGTGGGAAGAGCTTTTAGCGGTTCTATAAATATCGACAGAATAGACGAGCTGGTGACCTCTTCTGATATTCAAAAATGGTTCATTGGTACAGATCTGTTCAAGTAATAGTTGATAGTTGCTGGTGCAGAGGCTTTCCCTTTCTTATGGTGGCTAGGTTCCTGGTACAAAACTAATGCATGTTGACAGATCTAATGTTACCAGGCATTTGGACTTCCTTAACAGTGCAATAAACAGGTAGGAATATCAATTGTTTTATATTCTCAATTGATAATGAGTTATAAGAAAAAATCATGCTGGATGTTTTACTGTCTCAAGTGATATTTGTTAAGGTATACCATATCAGTGAAGAATCGGGTTTTTTTTTCCTAATACCTGTTTCAGAAACAGGTTTTGTTTAAAGACTGAAATGGGACAAAAATTAGTGTATAGTTTGTATGCCTAAAATTTACATCACCTGCAAAAAATGTAGTCGTATTACTTGTGCATAATTGAACTTTATAAAAATATGATTTGCTATACTGCTACTTGTTATGGAGAAAAGATAGTGATCATTTTTATGTCACAGTCTGTATCTGTCATATGCAGAGATGTGATACGTTTCTGCTTAGTGCAGCTCTTGGGAAGAACCTTTGAGAGTAGAAGGATTAAAAAAGTAGATAGCTCTTAGCTTTGCTGGGTCTGTGGACAATGAATGCAGAGGGCAATTAGTGAAAATTATGGTTCTGAATAAGTTCACTGAGGAGTTTGCAGTAAATTTGATTTGATATTTTCTTCAAATTTTAGTTGATCAGAATATCCTCTAAATGGCTTTTAACAATTCACTTCTAAGTTCCAACTTTGAGATGTAATGGATATTTGATTTGAATTCATGTGCTCCTTGCACTTAACAATGATTAAAAAGTAGTAAGAGTGGTCTGGAAGTCTTTATGTCAGTTGTGAGTTAACTGCTGACAGATACAGTCTCTGAGTAAGATGATCAACTTTGGCCGTGGACTTTAGTGGTGAGCAGATAGTATGAAAGAGCTGATGCCTCTTTCAAGAAGTGTGGAATTCAGTACAGATAGGTAAGCTATCAGAAATCTCTGACATTTTGTTGTACACCTAGATTTTTGCTATTTCCAGCAAGAATAATGCCAAACTGGAATCATTTCAATACAGAAGACTATTAAATTTTGGACCAGCATAAAGTCCCCAGAAACATTGAATTGTGCCCTGGTGTTTGAGCAGGGGTCATGCAAGCGTTGGTCTGGCAAAACCTGTGATCTGACTCCTCACAGCAAAAGTCCTTCCGTTTCACAACCTATTCAGTCAGCTGTTTGTAATAATGCAGGCATGTCTGGCTTGATAGTTCAAAGAACATCCTGCTTGAGTCTTCATAGGACAGTCTGAGAGAAGTCAGCTTAAACCATCTACAGAAACCTTGCTTGCTTGTTCAAGGTCCCTGACATCTTAAGGAATACCGTTCTGCTTTCAGTGTATCTACTCTGTTACTTAAAGATGCTTCTATCTGAAAAAGAGAATGAATTTGACTTTAATTTGTCAGTAGATGAAAATGCATGTTTGAGATGATGTATAACCTAGCACCACTTAGTCCATTCAAGAAAATAGTTCTGGTTTCGCACAGAAGTTCACTTTGCAGAACTATGGTGATGGTTTCTTTTTGGAGTATCTGCTATTATACACTCACTGTTAAAACTGTTTGATAGATCTGTCTGAGCCGGAAAGCATTTACTGTCTTTTCCTTAGTAAAACTAACTCACATCTTTCAGCTGTTCTGATCTTTTTCTCTGTTCTTTGACACTTATTTGTCTAATTTTGCAAGTATAAGCTTCAAGAGAGATGAAAATTGAACTTGCTTAGATGCAGGTCGGCTGAGGAAACAAGCATTTTGTATGCATCTTTGACTTTTCCATCTATTCATAAATGAAACTGTAAAGTAGGTCAAGTAAGAACTTTTATGATTAAGTCCACTGTATTCTGCTCCAGATTACAAGGAGTGTTTTAACTCAAGTTATTTTTTTTCAAAAATATTTACTGTGTAGAAAGATATTTTTGATATGTTTTGCCCCTTCATGCTTTTCAGTTTTACTTTTCAGTAAAAAGGAGCTAAGAGAAAAAATGAAAGTCTTGAATTTTACAATTTCTGTGAAATTATTTTAATATCTCTTTATGGTTGCTGTACTGTCCATTCTCCGAAAAGTGCTGGGTGGTTTGGGGGTTTGGGTTTTTGTTGGTTTTTTGGGGTTGTTTGGTTGTGGATTTTTTGGTGGGTTTTTTTTTTTGTCTTCAGAAAAAGTAGAAGTTGCTGCTGGATTCCCATGTGACTTAAACTTCATATGTCACTCAGAAACTGCCTGCACACTTAATTTTCTACTTGTTTGATTCTGTTGAGGTGCTACCAGCTTGTTTTGCTCAATGAGATTGATGTTTAAGTTTTGTGAAAGTTTCCCTTCTTTGTTTTAACTCTTCCATTATTTATGTATGTGTCACCCATTCCCAATTACGGATAAGCCTTGCTTAGGAATGGATACCATTAAGAATATTTTCACATACTTTTTTATTTTCTAGAAAATGTAAATTCCTTGTTGTTATCTTCACGTTTTGACCCTGTTACTGCTATCAGCATAATGCATTTTCTTCTCTTGGAAAGAAATGCATTAGATGGATTAGCAAAGCACTAAAAATATCTTTGCTTAACCACCGAATTATATAACCATCCGATTTCTGTTGGCTGCTGGTCTCATGCTGTGGTGTGTATTAGAAATCCTCATTTTACAACACATCAAGTGAAAAACGTTTTTGGTTTACATCAGAGTGATGTTCACAATGATCAGCTGTAGACCTAAGTGCTGTCTTTTTTCTGCACTTTGTGTCGTTTGAAATAAAGCATTTTCTAGAGTTAATCTATTCCAGAGACATCTGTAATGAGAGAACAAGAGGGAAATTGTTAATCTTCCCTTAGATTAATTAAATCTTTGTCATTTCACAATTTTTTCTCAAAATTTATCTTAAAGGTCTGAAGTGGTATATATCTCAGTACCCTGTTCCAGTACTTGATTGTATAAATGGAAGTAGTAGTAAGTTGATGCTATAACTCAAATTCTGTTTGTATTGGTGAATGAAGAAAAAAGAGGCTCAATTTAAATGAGTATATAATTAACTGAAATGTAGCTGAAATGCTCATTAAAAATGTTGTGATAACTTTGTAGTATGCTGGCTTTTCTTATTTCTTTATGGCGGAAAGCTCATGTTGTATTGCAGTGGAAGTGTTGCCTGTAGTCAGGTTGCCTGCAATAGGGGTGCAAGGTTTTGTTCTGTGTGAATGTGACAAGACAAATCTGCTTGTATCCTGAGGTCAACCAAGTGTCACCTTAGTCTGTGGTTACATCCCTTCCTGCTGTTTGTTTTTCTATTGTGTAGCCGTAATGAAAAAGGAAAAACTGAATGAATGAAAAAAGGAAATGATGCCATCAGAGCAATCCCTTTGCATGTAAGGGAAAAGACTACATATAATCAGCTGGCTAAAGGGCATGAGAACATCCTGCAAGGTAATTGGGCACCTTGTATTGCGGGGCTCTGATATATCCCATTAACTTGCTCAGCATTGCTCAGAAACAATGCCTATAGACAGAAGGACAATATTTGGCCTTTTTCCCTTTATTCAGTGCCAGAAAACATGGCTATCATAGTGTACAGCATCATCTTAAAGCTAGTATCGTTTATGTACTGCTGCTGTACGCAAAGGGTTGAAACTTTCCCCAGCAAATGTTTTTGTGCTTTCACCCCTGATGTTCTTCACAAGTGAGTTGGAGAAGCCTGTGACTTTTTCAGACCCCTCACAGAGTTCATCCCTGCAGTCCTGTGTCTTGTAGAGTACGAGTAGAGAAGTGAGGTTGCTACTATTTGTTGCTGATTGAACAACTTGCAATTGCTTTTCCATTTGTTCTCAATCTGTGCTGTCTGGAATATTTGTCTCCACATGTTCTGTCTCATCTTTTAAGTTGTGCAGACTCTGGGGCCTGTTCACTGTATATGTTTTAAATGACTGAAACGGTGGAACCTAGTCTACTTGTCATAATGCAATTGTTAGCAAAATATATGCACTAATAGTAACAGGAGCAATGAGAAGATTATTTCCTGTGGGGTTTTTTTAGAACTCTATTGTCTTGTTTAAATCCAAGAATGTCATCTTCAAAAGCACTGTCTAGTAAGGACAAACAAGGGTTTTTTCTCTCTCTTTTCCCTGTGCCTTACCAGGAAAGAAATTAGAGACTTTAGTCTTCAAGTCTCTAGTTTCTTCTCAAAAGGAAATAACTAGTCTCTGCCCTTGAACGCTGGGGTGTATGCAATTGCTGCTAGCCACTAAAAAGAGTGGTATCAAGACATTATGCCTGTCTATTCTGCCTTTCTACTCCTGATGTCTGGCTTAATATTTATGCCACAGAAAATAGTCACAGATTTTTATAATTTAAAGAAAAAAACCAACCCCCCCCTTAGATAAGAACATTATGTTGAACCCTAGTGAATAAAGCAATAAGTTCAAGCACGAGCATTTTAAAGAAGACCTAGGTTCATCAATAGCAAGAACAAGGAGAGATTGGTATGAAGGAGAGTTTCAATAAAAGAGATTCTTGTCATGCATAGGAGTGTATTAATGTGAGAAAATTCTTTCCTTACTAACTTCATCTAACAATTATATTCAGAATGGAGGGAATTCTGTGGAATTTTAATAAGAAAATACTCAAATGCTTCCATATTTTAATTTGAAATAACTAGCGCTTTCATGACACTGAGGGACACTTTAAAGTATACTTTATTAAAACTAGAAGCCAATTCAAAAAATCATGATGAGAGTGTGGTAGTAATGTACGATGTTTGTTTTGTTGCTTTATTGTACCTTTTAATCTGAAGAAATGAGCTGGTCAGCTCTGAAGAAAAAGCTCTGATCAGCAAGTCATCATTGATGTTACTTAGCTGATTTCGGAGATGAAGAGATGCTGGAAAGGAGCATGTGGCTGCTCAGCAGCAGAAGGGGAAACAATTTGGCCAAGAGGTTTTAAAAAATTCGCCTTACTATTAAAATACTTCCTGTGATGTTACTCTCTTTAGGAGCAGACAGAACAACAGTTCCTAAAGTTTTAATGAAAGAACAGTTAAATGGCTTATAGTCCATTTACCCTGTAGGTTTAGAGAATAAAATTGTGAGCTGAACATAGCAGGTATTTAATTTATTCTTCACATAATCCGTTGGCCATGCTGACATCAACAGCAAAACTCCCACTGGTTCCAATGATAGCAGGATGCCACTGATGGAAAAGTGCCCTATAAGTTGGGTGTTTTGTGGGAGTCACAGGCAGTTAAAAGGCCAAAGCCGAGACACCAGAAGTTCCGAGTTGGACCATAAGGGATACAGAGACAGTCCAATTACCACTGAAAGAAACCTTTATGTTCACAGTGTGCTTAGATGTTCACTCTTTGTAATTCCTAGAAAAGCTAAAATTCTGCATTTATTTTATGAATTACAAAGGAACTAATAGAACTTTCTGAGATTAGTTCTTTCCCTTTACAGACTCTGAAGCTTCTGTAACGAATATGTTACATTCTGTCTGCTGTTACTCATGTTGAATGCTATGCCATTCTACATGCTGTCTCAAAAAACTCTTGAGTATGGCATAGCTCAATATGAGTAAGGGTAGCAGCCAGAATTTATTCTAGAGAGATAGGTCAGCTCAGTTGCTGAAGATATCCATATTTCTGGAAATCAGTGTTAAGGGGCTTGCTTTGAAGAACTTAACTGAAGATACAACTCTGTGTTTTGTTGCTCTGCTAGAGATCCTGGTTTCTGGATTTACATACATGTGAGAAAAATAATTAACAGATTACATGGGTCTGCAATACAAATAGCTGATTTTACAGCTTGCTGCTTCTTACTTCTTTTTGCAGTGCAGCTGCATTTGTATTGCAGAGATCCTCAATGCACTAGTTAAACAGATGAAAGCATCTTACCAAGCAGGAATAGTTTCCTCAGCTTTGTTTATTTGGTGCATGTTTCTGGAAGGTACTCTAGATCGTGATACCAAACTTCCTGGCTGCTTGCATGTACCACTTACCTCGTGGCAAGGAATGCTGGGTGGCTTATTGCATGTGCAATGCATCAGAGGTTTGAAAAGTGTGCTGGAGCCATTCAGACAGCTGGCTCCCAGCTGTGCTTTCTCCTAAAGGATCTTTAGGAGCAGGTATGGAATGTGCTGTGAAGTTCTGGTAGCAGCCGCCAGCCAGCCTGCCTTGTGAGAGAGGCAGCAGCTCTGGGAAAGACAATGACCAGGAGTCAGCTGCTATTACATCCAGAACAATTTAGTCAGCAATCTGCCTGCGTGCTGCTCTTCCCCGCGTATGCGTCCAGCCAAGAGACAGCCCTGAGTTTGGTGAAGTGGCCTAGGGGCCACTCCCACGCTGCAGGCTGGACATGAGTCCAGTGTATCTGGTGCTCAGCAGAACTTGTGTGAATTTACTTTCCAAGCACGCCACAAACTGCAGTGTGACCTTTCAGCAAATTAGTTATGGTGAGGTACCATGTTAGAGAAGGGTGACCTTGCTATGAGTACTCAGGTTTGTATGAGAGAAGGAGTATGCTGTGAGCGTACACGCTGAAGTTCTGTCCAGGGCTCTGACCCTTCTGAACTTTTATTGTATTGTGGAAAAACAGCCTTACTTCTTGTGGCTCTAACCAACTAAGCTAACTAGCTCAGGCCCAGAACCATGCTGATACAACTACAGATTCCAGCTCAGAGCATACTTGTTCAGTGTTTCATTATATTCTTTATATTGTCGTTTATATTCTTCAGTCAAGCTTGTGGCACAGACTCTCCATGCGTACAAAGTACTGCCTAATCTAGCTGGTCTGCTCTAAGGATAAAATCGGATGAATACCAGTGAACATCTGCAGCAGTGAAGGTCTTATAGCCTCTGCTAATAAATTAGGTTATGAACTGAGTACTTTAGCTAGCACGATTAATGGCAGTGTGCAATACAGAGTGAGTTTTGTAGAATATTATCATCATTGCAGAGGAAGCTAAATATGTGACATCCAGTGGATCTCCTGTATTCAAGAGCTGACTTTTGGCAGTAGCTGTGAAATAACATACAGCAGAATCTTGTTAATTCATGCTAATGACTTGAGAGTCATCACAGATTACTTGATTTTACAACTTAGCAAGTAAGTGAAACATGATGACAAAAATGAAGCAACGCATATTTTATCAGTATAATCTCTGCTAATTTATCTTGACAGTAGCAGTTCAATGGTAAATATATTTGCAATATGCGAGTTAATAGATAGTAGTATCATTTATGAAAGCAGTAATGATTTCCTGAAATGATACTTAAGTACAGCAGCCTATTATTAAATATCTTCAAAGAAACAGGAGCAATCTTGTAGTTACGAGACTGTGAGACCAGTGAAATGGTTCTGAAAGTAACATGTCCTGGTTTTTAGCATTAGTAAAAATGTTATCCTCTCGTGTCATATCATAGAATAAATGTAGCTAAAGGTACTTGTGAAAAGAGTTATCCTGACTAGCATAGTAGTAGTATGTGGGTAGGTTTGTAGGTAAAAAGTGTAGCAAAAGTTTTATCTTCAGGTTGAATTACATCTAGAGAGCTAAACTGCTGACTTATGCTCATTCTTAAAGTAGTAACTCCCAAACTACAAGCTCATTGAACGTTTTCTCATATGGTCCAGTAAAGTACATCGTCTTCAAAAAAGAGTAAATGCCTCCATTGTTAAAAAAATCTGCATTTTTTTATGACCATTTTTTTTGGTCTACATTGTGTTTCCATGTTAAGTACGATTTAAGAACACAGTTTTCTTGCTGGCAATGTGTTCTTAAATGAGCAAATGAGATTTTTGCAGTATGTGTTAGAAAATGACACTGAGCCATTTAATATTTGTTTTACTAAAAGAAGGAGCTGAAACCTCTCTGTATTGGAACCATGATACGCACTTGTTGCTGTACATTGGTGTGTCAGCAGAGAAGTCTGACTAAATAAGGTAACGCATGAGTTGAACTTATCAGTGTCTGACAGGAATATAGTCTGCTAACAGCTGATACAGGAGCCCATCTTTTCTGTGCTATCGTTGTCTCTCTCTGCTGCACAGAGACATGTTTATTGTCTGTTCGGTTGCTGATTGTGCTCAAAACTTCGTCCTCCCCTTTTCAGTTTTTTTAATACCATAAGTCATACAAGTGAGCTGAAACCCTTAGGAAGCCAAATTTATTTCTGTTTGTATTTGTGTAAAAAAAGTATGTGGATTTGTCAGCTTTCAAAGTTTAGGGAAGAAGTGCACTGTCCCTTCTCTTTCCTCTCCCACCAGTTAGTCTAGAGTCACTGAATGTTGTTTGATAATTTAAATAAAAAATAGGATACTTCATGCCTATGTGTGCACCTATATACTGCTGTGCATTAAAAAGTGCCTGGAAAAAGAATCCCTGGCATTATGAAAGCAAGTCTGGACTGATTTTGCCTTCCTCCCTCTGGGGAACTGATACTGCTCAAATGAGTGGCTAAGCTCCCAGTGACCTTTCTGGGAATAGTATTATATCTTGCATACTTGTAGGTGCTTTTAAAAAAATCCAGAGACCAAATACCCTTAACATTGTTTCAGAATCAGTTTTCTTGTTCAACTGAGGTTGGTTGTCGGATTTTGTCCCTGTGTTGTGCAAGAGTTTGGGATCTGAAGACTTTATGAATAATGTTATTAGGCCGACAAATAATCTTTTAAGATCTGATGGCACCTGGCCTGGTACAGAATGTCCCATACCAGTCGAACTGGTGACCTGCAAATATTTTTTTGATACTGGGAATGAATATAAATGTCTGTGCATGTATGTATATGTATGTTTATGAAGAGATTTCTGAAATATATCAGACATTAAATTCTTATCATTCCATCTTATGAAGACTTATTAGTGAATTTGGGAATCCTTCCTTTTTTTGCAAGCTCACATCCGTAAACTGCAAGGCCAGGAATGTTGAATTATTGACACAATTTTCTGTTACCCAAAGTGATAAATACGTTTTACACTAAGTGGGAATTTAAGACAGTATCAATAACAGGGAGGGAGGATGAGATAGATGGATGGATGTTCTTTTTTTATTTGCTTCACTGACTTTAGTCTTTTCGTATTAATCCTTTTACATCTCTCTTGAGCTCAGATGCATACCCTGATTTTTTTTTTTTACACATGCAGCTAAAAGTAGTCTTAATCAATATACGGTTACTCTGATTTTACTGTAAATGCAAAGCAGACATTATGAACTTCACTGTATAAAATGAGATCCAGTGTACTTCTGCCTTTTCACCAAGCAGTGTGTACTGTATGTACTTTCTGCCACCCAGTAGTCTGCTTTGTCAAGTCAGTGTCTTGCTTATTTATTCTTCCATATGCCATCGATACTGCCTTCCTGTTCTCACAACAGCATCATCAGTGTTTGCCCCCCACTTGTCCTCTTCTGTGCAGGAAGCTAGCTGAGGAACTGAGAGCGCTTGTATTCTTCTGAGAGCATTCAGGAAATTTGAAGATTGTTATATGGGAACTTCATATTTTGTAAAAGTTATTCTTTATACTGTATGCAAAATCATAGAAAGACTAAAACTCCTCTAGCAGTTTAGGGAAGTGTCTTCTGATAACTTTGGATCAGTCATAGTCCTAGAAAAGTGGAACAGATAAATCTGAAAAAACCCCAATAATAATCACTGTGAGACTTTTTGTTATAGGTTTTTTTTTCCTTTTTTTTTCCTGGTATCTCTTCCCAAAGCGTGAAATGAAGGATCAGGCTTCTTTCCTTCAAACATGACCTTTCTGTCAGAACATGTCTGACATGAAGAATGCTTACCTGTGTACACTCTATCTGGGTGTTTGCTACAGGTATTATCTTCTCCTGCACCACTTCGAATCATGAAAGAGTAAAATACATCACTTCCTGACCAGTGATGCATGTAATCCTGCGGACCCTTAAAGTACTATATGTTTTTCTCAAAGTTGGCAGTTTTCAAAGTGCCTTTTCATCATACTGAACGAAATGCTTAACGAAAACAAAACCAAAAAACAAACAAAACCCAAACAAAACACCCTGCACTTTTAAAGAGATCGATCTTCAGTTCAGTAGCCCACCTTAAATGTCCTTGTGTGAATTCACAATTTAGTAGCATTGTTGTATGCAATACACTTTAAAAAGATGTCTTTCTGTCCTCTGAATCCATCTCTGATAATGGTACTGGAAGAATAAGCAGTTGATAGGGATGCTTGCCAATAGAGCACGTGTGAAAGTCTCACAGGAGATGCATAGTGTAATGGACTGTTTACCATGTGTTTAACAGCTCCTGCACATGGCTTTGTATCACCTCCCATCCAAAATAAGAGCACTTTTACAGAGCAAGTAAGGACTCTTTCAGGATGCCTTTTTGACACTTCTCTGCTGTGCCCCAAATGCTCTGTTAGTTCTCTAGAATGTCTGCAAACTCCCAGTCTTGAGCAGGATGCAGTGTCATACAGCAGCATAATCTGCATGGAAAGCAGTATGATGTATCCAGAGAGATATAAAAGAAATTAAGTGGAGTGACTATGATAAAGCTATTAAAATTCTTTAGTTATTCAGGGATGCTTTATTTTGAGGAATTTTATTAGTGAATTTCACAGTTTTAAATTCTGAAAGTACCATTTGAAAATATTTTAATTGTAACCATAGTAATTATGCAGACTTAAAATTTCACATTTTCTGGTTATTTTAAAGGTGTTGTAGTCTTTATAAATATTTTATCACTTTGTTTTCACACTGCACAAATTCACTGGCTCTGTATTGAAGACTGTCTTACTTGAAAAATTAAAAAAAAAAGAAGGAAAGCTTGAAGCATTTTAGGGTTCTGCAGAAGATGCCTTGTAGCACCTGAATATCTGTTCGTATATAATAACAAGAGTTTGGCAAGATATATTATTAATTATGTATAATCATGTAAACTAAATCTTAATAGTGCTTGAGCTTTAAAGAGTAACCCATTCAATAGCTGTCTTTTTAATTGCTAAATAGGACAACATGATTATCTTTTGTAGAAGTTCAGTTAATCCTGTCTACACTGGAGTTTATGAAAAGCATTACTTTGGGTTAGATGCTGTACTTAGTTACCAATTTTTGTCCTGTGTCAACTTTCAACACATTTTGTGGCAGATGTGTTTGGCATACATCAAGGACTGGTAGAAGACGACGTTAACTTTAGTGTGTTTTAGAGATCTATTCATTCTAGTTTTGTATCGAACAGTAACTAAAAAAATGCTTGTGGGTAAGAAGAGTAGTCATCTGAGGTCATCTACCTACCCACGCTATCATTTTGTCTTTTTAATAATCACTTCAGACTTAAATGTAAATGTTTTGACTAAAAAGTCAAACAAGTATATTTGAAAATAATGAAGAATGATTTAATCCTAAAACACACACACACACCCAATTTTCAGCTCTTCTCCTGGGAAGTTAGAATTTGAAAGTTATTGGCCCATAATAATAAGAAAAAATGGCAGTTGTTAATCTTGGGAGGACATTTTTACGCTGAGATAAAAGACCTAATTTTGCTACAATGAGGCTGTATTTTCAGCATCTCATTAAATTTATTTTGCACTTTCATGCAGTTCATGCTTTTAATGCCTTCTGAATTTAGGCTTTTCTTAGATGATTTTATCATTGTTTTCCTAAGCTATGATTTATCTTTTGAATGATGCCGTATCATATGTAATGAGGTGAAGTCCCACCTCATTACATGTGTGTGGCAGTTCATACATTCAAAATTTGCTTCTTCAGGTGGCAATATTTACTGCTCATCCTACAACTCCGGAAGCGGAGTCTGTGATGTGCAGATGTGACTTCACATACTTAAAATGAACCAATTTGAAAGCTTTCATATTGAAATCTATTTTAAAAAAATAGATTTTTACTTCCTAAACTCTAGTTCATATTCCTTTATCTTTTTGCACAGAATAAATAAAAGAGTTTTGATGGGGAAAAAATACTTTTGAATACATTTCGCTACCTGCTCAGGTCCGTTATTGTCTCTGATTAAACTTTTAGGCTTTTGGTGGACACAGTTTTTACGCAGGTTGTAAATATGAAGTATGCTTTTGGGCACCTAAGCATTTCTTGTCAGTGCCCAAGTGGTGCTTTGTGTTAACTAGGCCTGAGACCTCCAAGTGGAATATTCTGCTGGGTGTATTGCAAAACCACATTTTGTTGTAAGTGAAAGGGACAGATCCCGAGTGTATAGTCTGTGTAATAAAGAGGCCAAGGACTGTTTTCTTTGTGCAAATCTATACTTTTCTGAAGATTAAATTATTCCAGGCATATCATGACTTGTAATAATTTTCTCATATAAACTGCCTTAATTTGAAATATTTCCTCTTTCTGGTATTGCTGAATTCACCAGAAGAAATCCCATTGCTTTTGTGATAAAAAGTATAAACTCATCTAAAAAAATGGTCTTCGTTGGAGTAATTTATGTTGTGAGGTGAACACCTCTTGGTATTTTCCGTACGAGCCGTGGAATAAGACTGTTAAGAAGCTTGTGTAGTTCTTTTAAATGTGTACAGGAGAGATATTCTCTATGAAGAACCTATTCGTCCTGAGAGAAAGAGCAGTATTCTTCTCGCCTGTGCTGTGAAAAGTTTGTAACAGTTGTCTGTAGTGTACTAATACAGAGGAATACTTTTTCTTCTCCTATGCTCGTTACAGTATACTAAGCAAATTTTTATTAACAGACCTCTCAGAGGCAGTGCAATGTCAGCAACTGCACTTGACACATCCTGGGTAACTAGGAAGCTTAGTTGCTTCCTGCCCCTCTCACAAACACCACCAATTGTGTGAACACAATTAAAGATACTGATGTCTCCACTGAGTAGGAGCATTAGATTCATAACCTGCTTCTCAGCTCTGGTTCTTTCCCTGTGCCTCTAGGCAATTTTTTTAGCACTTAGACCAAAGAGCCGCAGCACCATCTAGTAATTATGCTTGTGGCTGTGTGAGTTGGTGCTAGGCTTTGCTAAGTGTATGACAAATCATTGTAGGGCTTTTTGCTGCTCTGTCCTGGCATTTCGCACGTATCCAAGTTTCTCATTTCTTCTCCATGTTTAATCCAGTGCTTTTTCTATATCATAGTATTTCTGAGGGTGACCTTTCCTTTATGGAGCCTTACTTCCTCACCTGTCTGTTCTAGTCCCTTCCAGCCTTGGTGGGTGGTGTCTGGCTATTTTGCAAGTTACGGAGGTTTAAAATAACCTAGGAAACTGGGAGACACTTGCTTATGCTGTCCTAAATTCCTTCATTTTGAAAGATTAATTGCATTGTCATTCTGTTTCTGGCACTATTTCTGTTAGCTTATATGTAAACCCTGGTAAGATTGGTACTGAGATGTGCACCTGTTCCTCTAAATCTTTCTCCTCTTTTGCATCTTGTCCTTTCATGAAAATGCAGGGTGAGAAGGGGTGAAGGAAAGAAGATCTGCCACAGGAATTTCTCTTTCAGGCTTGTATTTCACTTTCAAGTTTTTACCTTTGTTGCTATAAGATCATGTGCCGAAGTCTTGGTGATGCAAAAGCTAGTTGTTAAGAATATACTCGGGATTGGGGGTGACTGTTCAGCCTGTCTGCAGCTGGCGCCTCAATGTCCTTGAACAAGAGGGTTTGGGGAGTAGGCTGGATGGATTGTCTTGCCGACAGCAGCCCACTCTTGACTCTGCAGGGTTCTCAGACACAGCTGAGAGTGGGTAGGAATTTACTGCATGGAAATAATGCTGATGGCAAACATGACACTGGATGAGCGTGTGTGTCACACACGGACTCCCTCTGTGTATCCAGTGGAGCAGTAGTGTGCAGGGCCACTGCTGCCGGTGATTTGGTGGACGTGGGTCCTTCCCGGTCATGATGGAGCATTTAGGCACCGTTACTGTATGATGGAGATGGTCACTTAGTAGCAGTAGGAGAGCAGGAAAAGCGTTTTTCTCCGCCTTACCGTTCTGCCCCTTACCAAGTATCGAGTAATGGGCAGCAGGTTGTTTCCAGGCAGGAAGAAACCGTGTCTTCATACGAGATGCAGCCCAACCATGTTCCTCAGCCAGGTGCCTCTCCTGCACCTGTGCTCATCTGCCTGAAAAGGAAAACAGGCTTGAAGCGTAGCTCGTGTGGCTGTGTTTCTTCTGGAAGATCTCCAGCCGTTGTTATGCTGCAAGGATATGTGTAGTGTTCTGGATGTCTGAATGCCGTGACAGATAGTGACTTACCTGCATGCAGTTTTCGTGTGACTGTGAGCACGGTTGCTCCCTTTCCCCCGGGGGTGCTTTCATACAGCCGTGCTACTGACACTGGGAGTGCTTTATGTTGTTGCTTTTCTGTAGTGTTTTTCATAGTGTTTCATTTAGCTTTTGGAAGCAATGAAACCCTTTGTACATTAAAATCCTCTTTATGTTTCTGTCATGGTACTACTTGCTAGCTCTTTTCTTCTTTTTCTTAAAGCACTTTGATCAGTAGGGCTCGTCTGGCACCTCCTTCTTGTACAGAGTACGCCTTAAGAACTCCTTTACCATTTTTACTGTGCTTGGGTGCATCATTCCTGACTCTTTTGTGCTGTCTTCAGAGTAATTAACCAGCTCGGCACAGATTCGCATTCTTTTCTAACTGAATTTCAAGTTGTGCTGCCTGTGTATCATAGGCAATGTTAAAAGACCCAGCAACCAGAAAGGCGGTGTCTGATCTGCACAAAAGAACTCTCTGGCAGCTTAAGCTGTTCTCCTGGTGTGTAGGCAGTACAGATTCAAACCGGGAGCAGGCACCCACAATTCAGGTTTCACACTTCCCAGTTCAGTGTCCTAATTACCAACAGAGACACAAAGAATGTGCGGTACTGCAAATTCTGCCTTTGGCAGTGTTTTCTGAACACTGACCATAAGCCACTCATCTGTATTTAATGCATGAATTTAGCCCTTAAATTCTTGGAAATTTTTATGTCTTGAAACTCATTATCAGAGTCATGTAAGTCCGTGTAAGAGAAGTATTTTGAATATGTCTGAGCATTTCCTTTAGGCAAGTTTAAGCTTCCTGATGGTTTAATGTGCTGCCTCATGCCTAATCTGTACATTCCCTTCTCTCCCATGCACTAGGAAAGGATGTAAGCGTTACATCTAAGCATTAGGGTTTTTACTCCTCACATCTAAACAGAGCATTGCTGAGCTTCATAATGCTTTCTTTGCTCCTGATCCTTGTACAGTGTAAAATGTGAGCAGTGTAAATGTCCCTGTCCTACCAAGGCATTTTGAGGATAAACTGTACATGCTGCAGAGGTGGGCTAAGAATACAGAGGTCAAGTAATGAGTGGGTGGGTGAGTTTAGTGCCTGCCTCAAAGACTGAGTACCCAAAACACCTAATGAAGACTCTGGTGTCACTG
>NW_010398201.1:26105-53406 GCF_000710305.1 Buceros rhinoceros silvestris | reverse complement strand
AACAATTAGTTCAGCAGTTGGTTAGTGTTCTTGTATGCATGAGGTGGGAGAGTGCAGACACAGGAAAACCAGTGAAAGTGTGTTTTAATTACATGCATCCTTTCTGTGACACATGACAAATAATTCCAAAGAAGATGAGGAAAACACACTTAAATCATATTTTTAAATTAGCCAAAGCAGTTACAGATAATGTTGTGTTGGTACGTATGTAATCTTTGTTCCTTTTAACAAAAAAAAATTATTTTAAAATAAATAATGTCGTTTAAGTCTTTTGATATCTGAATTATCTTGCTGCAAACAAGCAGTTTGTATTTTTGATTCATTACCAATTCACTGGGATATGTTATTCCTCTGTGAAACAAGCTTTTCCATGATAGCTTATACTACTAAGGAGGATTTTTAATTAAAATCATCATTATTTTCTTTTCCTGGTACTGAATTGCCAATAGGACTAACATATGATGCTGACTGTAATGCTGTAGTAATAACGAATACAATTTTTTTCACTGCATATTTTGCTAAAGGACAAAATAAATAGCTGAACTTGAGAATTTCAATCTAATATTGTTTACACGTGCAAGCAGGGAAAGATGATGCACCCTTCCCCCTTCATTGTTAAGTGGTAAATTGTTGCTATGGTGATTGTTCTTTCCATCTCATCAGCTATAACCTGGTTTTCCACATCAACTGAAATAGCTGCAAGCAACGCATGATCTTTATTAATTTTTTTGTATCAGTTAATATTGTTTTTCTACATAGTTATTGTCTTCAGACTTAACGTCAGCATCAAGAAGCAGTGAATGTAAGCAAGATAGTTCTAATTTTGTAGTACATAAATCCATGCACTCATTAAAACAATCTTCATGTAGCTGCCAAGAACTTTAAGTGGATTTCTTAAAGGAAGCTTATTTTTGGTGTGTACAGTTGTGGAGTTTTTTTCCATTATTTGAAAAAACTATAAACTCATGTAGTAATATGTGAAAAACTTGGGAAATCACTGAATAAGATCTCAGTTAAGCAATTTGTTGTTTGTTAGCTGAGTTGATTAAAACAGAATAGTTACTGTGAAATTTCACAGGGCACTTTTATTTTCTTGCAATGTAAATGGATACGCGTGGTCCAAGTGCAGAGGTGCCTGCACTGTGGTGAGAGTAAGCCAGGTGACCTGTTACAGAGTCTCCAAAGGGAAAGCAGATGAATGTGGGTGTGGTTGTGGTCCTGTGCACGTACACCACAGATTTGTGTCAAGTAAAAGGGCAGAATGAGCATGTGGGCCTTCAAAATACTGCCCTGAAGCCAGAGATACTCTCCCTCAGCACCACCACAAGATTTTTCAGGAAATGAGCCAGATGTTATGGCAAGCCTTGGAGTCATAGGTGGAACACTGTGGTACAGCACGGTAAACAATTTTTAAATAACCTCTTTTAAATTGATGCTTTTAAAAGGCATTATTTGTCTAAACTCACTTATGCATTGTTCATTGCAATCAGTCTTTTTCATGTAACATTTGAGGCATTTAATAACGTAACTGTATTGTGTCCTGCATTGCTAGAAAGCATAATAGCAACTCTGCATTTCTGATGTTACTGATGTTCCAGTGTTATTTGAAGAGAGTTATTTTTTGTTTTGGTTTGGTTTTTTGTTGGAACTTTTTTGGATCTTTTTTCCCTTCATTTCGTCTGCATCACTAGTGTCTGTTTTAAATTATGTGTCGTGATCAGTAAAGGAGCAAGGTTATATCTGTCTCAAATTAAGTTTTCTATCTATTACCTAGGTCATGGCCCATAAGACGACCTGCACAATAGAGAAGTGTTCTCAAAGACTGTACTCAAGTCTATCATTTCATGTGAAAGCATCCTCATTACATCCAATGAAAATGTAAATAAGAATCTCGATTTCTTTCTTAGAAGTATTTTTGGGATCTGTATATGAAACAGTATTTTTCATGTCTCAAAATACTGTGCTGCCATAGGCAGATTTCCCATTAGATGTCCCTGACCTATATTTGCAGTGAGGTATGTTTTGCTAAATAATGTCATAGAACATCTCTCAGTAGAGCAGTCTATTAACGGATATGGTGAGAGTTACAGTACAAACATCGGTGGGTCATCTATAGAGGCAAACTAGGAATGCGGTTGATATTTCCAGTAAGAAGGATATTGTTGCACAATTTACATCTGGAGGAAGATATTTTGAACTATTGAATTGCTTAGAGTTTTTGGAAGTACTTATTGCATGACTACCAAAGGATTCATAGTTTTAGCCAAAACACAGTTCACTAAGTAGCCTGATGGAAGGTCCTCCACAAAAGCGAGGAATGCCCTATTTCCTTCCAGCTGCAGAGGATGAGATGTAAAGTACCGAGAAAGGGTATTGTAAAGTTGCCCAAGCCGAAACAGCCATTACAGTGTTCTCGTAGTGTTCTCACTTTGCCTAACTTCATCAGCTATAGTATTTTAGTTTGTGAATCTGCTCATCTTAGTTTCATGAGCTATCTCGTTGCTTAATTTCCCCTCACCAAATCTGTATGCTGGTACAAATGGAGCAGCTGTAAGAGAATATACCAAACCACATGAGGCACAAAGTCTTTGCATGTATTTCACAGTCACGCGAATAGACCGTAGAAAGACTTTATTGTCGTGTACTGATCCTTTTTTGTTAGGGGAGGGATACAAACAGTTCCAGCATTTGGAGCAAAAACTGTTTGTGAAAGAGAAGCAGCTGCTTCATGTTTTGTTGTCGCATTTTCCTCAGTAACATTTCCTACAAAACCAGAAATGAAATAATTCCTCACAGAACAGGAGCAGAGTGTCCCAAGGCTCAGTATCCCCCAGTTCCAAAAAAATAGTTGAGTAGTCTTTATGCCAAGCCCTTCCTTTGCTTAACTTTCTCACTTTCTTACTCCTTTCCTCAAGCCAGTAGTTTCAAGAATGCTCTCAGCCTTCAGTATGAGTGAACTGAACCAGGAATCAGCTGCAAACATGAGACAAGGACTGGTCTGAGTGCAGAAGTGACTGTCTGAGACTGGAGGAGGAGAAGATGATTCCTTTCAGCTGTGCTCTTTCTCAGATTTAAACATACATGGAACTATAGCCTTGCTTTACTTGGATTTTTTTTGTCCTACACAACCCGTTAAAGGGATCTAGTGTGTTCCTTTGCTGTAGAGTATAATCAGGAATTTGATGATCTAGAAAAAATGTGTTTGGGCAAAATGCCAGCCAGAGAAGAGAATCCTCTGAACAGTAGGACTGTGCGCATGGGATATGGTATTTCTTTATGTATTATTTCCCTTTATAGTAATTGGAAGTTTTTTAATGCTTCAGATGCTGTTGTTTCTGAATCCACGTACACACTTATATAGTACAAGAATGGTTCAATAAAAAACAAATCAAAACAAAAATACATTTGCCATGTAAAAGACCATAAGATAACGGTTCTTCATTCCAGTTAATGTGTGAAAGTGAGCACAGTTGCTCTGTTTAATCTTGCTAAATTCTACTTGTTTTCTGTAGCCAGTATTCTGTTTATTTTACCATCCATTGTTTTAAATAGCTACTTCTAAATTCTCCTGCATGTAGTGGTAAATAGACTTCGTGGCTGTGATATATAAATAATAATAATTCAAAGTGTTTCTTAGGGGTATAGAAATAGATTAGAAAATACAGATACAATGATAAACAAGTTTCATATTTGAAATTATTTGTGCAAAAACAGTATAAATTTAAAAAACCACAGTTTTGATCATCTTCAGTATGCATTTGCTGGCAAGAAGGCAGTGTTCTCTCATTTCCACTTGTATAAGGAAAGATAGACAAAGAAGTTGTTGGTGCCTGCCAGAGAGTATCTGTTGCTATAGTTTGCAATGTATAGCATCACAACCAGTTTAAGCTAGAAATGATAAATAGTCCTTAAAAAAACACCCAAAAAACCCAAGTAAAAGAAAAACAAACAAACGAAAATCTTTCTCTCTGTATTCCTCTGGACCTGGTCAAGAATTGCAATTTTTTCTTCTACCCTAAGTCTCAAAGGTGCAGTATTTTTCAGTGAATGGAGTTCCGAATTCAGGGACTGTCCTTAATGCTTTTCTTGCTTTTCTAATTCACAAAAAGACAAAACCGGCCCATATCACAGAGCATGTGGGTACTAAGCAGTTTTCTAAAAGTCATTGTTTACTTTTTAGGTTTATTGATAAAGTTTACCTGATAATACATTTTTCTTATATGTGATTTTTATTTTCTTCACCTTGACTCGATTTCTCTACAGATACTTTCGAGTACTTTAATTTCTTGTGTCTTTCCATTGTGTGGCAGCTAGCTGCTTTCACATCTTAATTGCTGCAGAGCGTATTTCATTTTGTTACTAACCTGGCTTCTTGCCTTTTAACATTTCTGTTCTCTGATACAAGCCTGACACTGTTAAGAGGCAATACCATTGTTCAGAGAACTCGCTTAAACAAGATGTACTTTGTTCCTCTTAAGCACTCTGAAAAAACATCATCTGAAGGATAACAGAGAAAAAACTGTCAGACCTTTCATAAGGTTAGAGATGACCGACACTGCTTCTGTATCCCACAGCCTTTCATCCCAGCAAATTATAAGAGAGAAATGTGATTTTCTCCATGCAAGAAGCATTATAATTGGGGTTGGGAGCAGGGGGGAAGGTGTTTTAATGAAAAAAAAATCTGACTTTTAGTAAGTAAATCACAGACAACAGCAATGAAGAGACTGATCTCCTTAGCTAAATTACTTTTCAGCTGTGTAAAATTTTCTAAATATAAAATATTCTTGATTAACTATTGAAAATTCTCTCATGCACTTTCAGGATAACGGTGCCTTTTCGTGGTGTGGTTTGAAAGAACTTGATGCAGGAGACAGTTGGCTTCATGGATTTCCTCCAAACTAACCGTTGTGTTTTACATGTAAAATTTCATGTGTAGGAAAGGAGGCCACTGAAGAGAATATATGGGTAACAGTTACCATGAAGAGCATTGGACTGTAGAAGAGTTTAGAGATAATAGGTTGATTTACCTGAAAGGACATTAAGAGAAAGTACGTACAACCCACAAAGAAATATTTTGAGTAATTTTAGTTGAGACATTGCCAATACTAAGAGAAAAGTAGTGAATTTTCATAGACCTTATGCTGTATTAATTGACCCAAATAACAGGACTTTTTTTCTTTGGTTTGCTTCAAGGACAGATGGATACCAAACATCTCATTATGGAGGAAAAAAAAAAGGGGGGGGGGGGCATTTAAGTTTCTGAATTCCAGACTTCTCATAGTTAAAACTTTTAAAGCTTTTGCTGCACTTTATGGAGATATTGTAGAAGGAGATATTGTAGAAGGAAAAGTAATTAGCTGGACAATGACTCTGCATAATCATCCCATCTCCAACAGGGCTAAATTCAGCTCTGACATGCGCTGGCAAAAATCTCATTCATAGAGGAGCAGTATTCACTTGCAGCACTGCAGTGCATCAGGTGGCATTTCTTCTTCAGGTATGTGTAACTCTTAAGTGCGTATATGCTTCAGGCGGGTTAGACCAGGGGCTGGTTTGTGTTGTTAGTAGTAGCGTGCTTTCTGGACCTATACCTAGCTGAGCCTTTTTGCACTTTCATGTAGGATAGTGTAGTATAAGATGCATAAGGCTTCCCTCTAGCAGGATAACATAGAATGGGCTCCCTTATTCTCCTTTCACTGTGAGTGAGAGGATATGGTGGGTACTGAAAATACTTGTTCTCAGCTCAAATGTTTCCAGAACCTTGCAGAATATCCAGATCTAGTATTCTCTGGCAAGATACCTTGCCCAGAGATTCCTAAACTGAGCAGATGAGAATCTGCCTGCTTTACGCCAGTTTGCAACTGAAATACTCTTCCCTGCACAAGGTAAAAAGGCCAGTCATTCTTTTTCTAGGGAATATGCATGTTCAGATATTTCATATGCCTGCCCTTATCTGCTGGAATAAACAATATGTGATTCATGGCTGAACCTTTTACTTTCTGCAGCAGCTTGTGGCCTCATCAAACCTTAAAGTGAGCTCCAGATTTCTGTTGTAATCAATTATTGTCCATTAAGTACGCTGCTGAGGAGACTAATGCCCAACTACCATAGCAAAATGTCACAGAATAATAAAGATTAAGCAATATAGTGATGCTCTTACTACCTGCTAAGATAAAAATTTGAGAATGACAGCACCGCTGATGTTGTCATCAGTAGCTGTAGTTACTCCAGTATGAGTCTCAATAGTGATGCCAGTAACAGATAATGAGATAGAGCCATTTAATCTGGTTCATCACTGGTTTTGAGATAGCAGTTAGCCCAAATACAAATTGTAGTAACAAGTGTACTCTATATCTATACAACATTCCTGGAAGAGGTTTGATTCTCTGATCTCTGCCCTCCTCAGTGAACAGGGGGCCGTTCCCCTGTACTCGGTGTTCTACTCTACACCAGCCCATACGGTGTGGTGGTAAATCACCACGTCGTGAGTAGTCGGGGCGGATAGCACAACAGCAGCTTGTATGCACGCAAAGCCTTTATTGAAATACAACTGCAGCAATCTGCTGCGGCACCTACTTACTGCAAATTGCAACTGCGTAGTTTCTCTCAACACTCCACAGGAAACTACAAATATATGTGATATGATTGCGTGTTTTTCTTGGATTGGTTTCAAGTTCAGTGTCCTGCCCAGAGATGACCCGGCTCTCCAATCACCCATTGACACAACCTCTCTGTCTCCTCCTAAACAACACACCTCCTGCTGCTGACTGACAGCAGGTTTAGCTGGGCTGCTTCCTGGACTGGCCGGGGGGTCACGCCCACAATACGGTATCGTATGGGAATGTCTTGTGAGTGATACTCAGGATTGGCTGAGAGCGGGCAATTCAACAGTCTGCCAATCGACTGCTATCTCACTTTTTTGGGGCACCGTCTTTTAGATATTGGTCTGCACCAACAAGAGTCTACTTGCTGGCGTGATCTGAGACTTTACCATTGACTGGTGTCTATGAGGAAGAATTTGATCTCGTGGCACATCATTTCTCTATCTGGAGATTCGAAAGACTGGAGCACATGTGGATGGTTAACATCTGGGAAGTCATGTCACATCAGCTTCTTATTCATACAGGGTTGTCTTTCACATTAATGAGTGACTGCTTAATTCAGTGAAAACACTGCAGTGGACACCAGCCGAAAAGACCTAACTAATTTATAGAGAGAGTTAAGAAAAGAGCTTGAGTATTTTTACTCCAGTTGGGCCTCCTAAGTGGTATTTGTTGTACAGAGGGATTCTGTAAAGCAAAAGCACACCTGAGGACAAAGCCCCCAAATGACTTGAACTTTCTCGGAGGAAACTATACCTCAGCTTTGCTGCAGCTGTTTGGCTGACTGCCAGGTCTTGCTGGCAAGGAATCGTCTTTTTGTAAAGGGTGGAGTGCCATCTTGTTCTCATGACAACAAAGAGACCAATTTTGGTGAAACAAAAGGGTCCACTCTTAGCCAAGTAGCTGTGCAGGAAGAAGTGGACATGTTGATGTCCTGATTAGTGTTAAACAGAACTAATTCTGTTCAGTGATTTTCCTATTTATGGAATGAAGTGTGTAGCTTCAGGTGCTTTGGAGGAATGGGACCTTTTTAGACCTCATGCTTCTTCAGTGTGTGGATTTGGTGGTGTATGCTCACCAAAAATACTGGGACCTCTCACCCTGGGCAGTCGGGGACTGACACATGTGCTCTCTAACACAGACTGCACAATTGCCAGAAGAATTGTCCCAGGATCACAGACATTGCCAACTGTTTCTGAGTTGCTGCCATGGGAGTCAGCCTTGCTTTTTCTTTGACAGCATCCTTGCTTCTGATACAACCCAATAGATTTAACTAGAAAGCAGAGATCTCTTTTTAGCCCACACTCGAAAACATGACTCCAGACACTCTTGCCCTGTTCCCTCAAGAGTAATTGTTAGAACCTTGGATGACTGGGTCCTTAAATACCATTTTTCGTGACCAGCCCATTCATGCAGTTTCAATCTTCTGTGCCAGAGACAGCTTTTTATTTCCTTTCCTTCTCCAAACATTTTTCTCTCTGTGAAGCCTTTCTCAAATAAAATTCACCTGTTTGCTTCATGTAAGTTCTATAGATGAAGTTCTTGCTTTCTTGGCACTGGAAGCTCTGTGTATTTTCTCAAGGTAGATAAGAAAGGCCATTCTTTCCTGACCTAAAAAAAATCCAAAGTCATCCCCATGGGTATGTACTCAGTAATGCCTAGCATTTCCAGAAAACACTTGTATGTGCCTGAAGCACCATCATTCAGTGCCGGCAGAGAAGATTATCGGGTGCTTCTGACAAGCTATGCTAGCTGTGTTACACAAAAAGGAGAGGATTTGGCATGTGGCCCTGCTCCAATACTCATAAAAACTCAAGAGATCAGCAATTTGGGAAGGTAACTTATTTATAAGATACTTTATTAGGAGAGTAATTTTTGCGCTCAGGAATTGCCTGCCCATGAAGGCAGATCTCAATACTGGGCCTTAGGAGCAATAGCTCTTTGGTGGGAGGGGGAGTGCGTGGTATTGCCTAATAGGAGATTCTCATATTGCCAGCTGCTCCTGTGTCACAATCTTGAGGGTCAGTAGAACTCATCAAACTTTAGATGTTTCTGGAAAGTCTGATAAATCTGTTTGTGAGAAGAGAGGACAACAAGCCATTAGGATTTATTATTTTGGGATTTACTTCCTCCCTCATGACACATAATATTTACACTAAAATTTTGCCCTTAGTGGCTCAGGAAAGAGAGTATTTGCTTTCTTGAAGAAGCTAGGGAAGAATGTCAGGGCTCCAGATAAGGGCAGTAGCAAGAACAAAAAAGGAGCAAATAGACCGTGACTAGCTCTGTTCAGAGGGTCTCAAAACAGTAGACTTCATGAGTCTGCAATAAGTTTTTTCTCTCATGACTGGTTGCTGTTAAATATGTAAGAATATGACAATGAATCCTTAACCTCACCATGCAGATCTGCATGACTTCAGCTGAACAAAGCAGTCAAGGACCACTCTAAGCAGGAATAAATAGGCTACTGTGAACTCTCTTTCAGCAGCCTCCGGATGCCACAAAAGCCTTTGGGGCTTCTAGGCAAGATCATCAGCCCTATGGGAACCAGCAGAGAGCAACATTCCAGGGTTTTCAATTTTTATGGTAGCTGATGGGATGCCAGTTGAATATGCTGGTTGAACTAGCTGTTTGTTTATTCAAATTGTGTGTTTCTGGCAGTGTTGTAGGGAGCTACAGAGGATAAATATATTCAGATATCTATTTACTAGGGAGAAAAATGTATAGAGGAGAACATAATTTTAAAGCGGTTAACTGTGTTCATCACAAACCCAGGTTTTGCATTTTCTTCATGCTGGAAATGGCAAAATGTGAAATTGCTGTTACCTGCTCTGTGTCTGAAATGCTCTGATGTTATTTTAATCTGCAGCGTTCTTCAGTTAAGAGGAATTACCTGTTTACAGATGGAAGGATCATCCAAGTCTGTCATTTGCTTGTTTATACTGTTCAATCTCTTGATGTTTAATGTGTAATATGAGCAGTTCAATTCATATCTGTCAGTGTGCAGAGAATTCAAATCACATACAACCATCCCTACACTCAAGCACTTAACTTCCATGGAGAGCTTAGGCCTTTGGATAATTAAGCTGCTCAGATATAACATATCAGTGTTTTCTGTTATTCAAATATTTCTGTGATTTCTTTTTAATAGTTATCTTTAAACATGTCAGAGGATTTGTAACAGCTGGAAATGGAAGTACTAATCCCAGAATGGTTTGCGAGACATTTTTCTGTCAGTACTATTTTTCTAGATATTTGGTACCTGATCAGGGAACAGAAATGAACCATGCAAAGAAAGATAAGCCTAATTCAGTTTTCTCTTCAGACTGCTAAGGACACAGAGATTAAACTTAAAAGCATGCAGTTAATGCTTTCAAAAGGATCAACATACTGCAGTTTCCCCAATAGATTTTAATGCCCAAAGATACTAAAAGGACTATAAAAAAAAAAAAACCAAACCAACCAACAAATCATTGCCACTGATCATTTGAATTCAGCATGTCAGTATGTTTGTTAAAAAGCTTAATTACACCACATTCTTTTTTAATTATACATGCATAAATTGCACTGTTATATCTCATGAAGAATTGTTTTGTTTGCCATTATGTTCTAGATATTTTTTCAAGCCTCCCCAACGCTATTTTAGATTAAAGCTTTATTCTGTGGTTGGTCAGCGCATCCTTTCTGTACTCATTATTATGAAGATTTCAATTCCATACTGTTGTTATTATTTTGGGAAAATGACAGAAATAAATGTTTGTGCTACAGCCTTTGAAAGAGAAAGACAAGTAAGCACTAAGCCACTAAGCGTGTACTTGTGACTTTTTTCTTAGTCTGTTTTCCTCCATCAAGCACAGTAATGCAGCCTTTGGATTCAGCTACCAGAACTATAATTCATTACGGACTGCCAAAGTCACTTAGGAAAAACATGAGGCATAAATACATGAAGTATTTTTGGTTGGAGAGTTTATCTTACACTTTTTGAAGCCAGCAAAACCCACTGAATTTTAAATAAATTTCCACATTTTTCTTGTAATTTTCATGCAATCAGTTTCTTGTAAATTATATGTATTATGATGTGAACACACATCGGATACTGGTTCTATAGTATGTATTTTGCTCTACCAATACTTTTGTATTCTTTACTAAAATATCTGTGGACTCTTTTTGCCCTAAAATTGAAAAAAAAATCTTAACCTTAAAAAAACACTCCAAATTTGTAAAGAGAATATATTAAGAAATACAAACATTGTCAAGGATGATGTTTAACATAGTTTTCTGAATAAGTTTACTGATTAGTACAGCTTCCAAAAGTTTTCAAATTAGAATTATTATAACAAAAATAATTTTAAATGTATTCTTTTCTAAAAATTGACATTTAATTTCCTATTTTCTGATTTTTTTTTATTTTTACAAGAAATTGAAAGTGGTAAACTCAGTAGAACACTGAAAAATAGTAAGATAATGTTTTAAATTAAAAAAAAAACAGTCTATTTTGATACAAAAATAATTCCTAGCCGCATCTTGTAGGTTTTTCTTATTTTTCATCTAGCTGTATCCCTGGGATGATGATTTGTTTGTGCTTTCTTACATGCAGCATCTAGAATACCTGCCAGATATTGGTATTGATGATAGCAGCTGTCATACCTACTATTATATTTCATTTGTCCCAGGTAGAGAACAGTTTGGAAAAAAATGGGGGGGAGAGGAAGTGGGGGGGAGAGGGAGGGACAGGGAATGAGACACGTGCAGTGCACTAAAGGTATCTTAGAGATTCTCTAAGCAAATGACCATAGCGGTCCCTGTGTCCCCATTTCCTGAGGAAGCTTACCTTCTCTGTGCAGGATCCTTATCACCCAGGGCTTTTTCCTTGAAGCTTGTGTTTTATGATGAAGGGAAGAGAAATGTATTTATCTCCTTTTTTTTCCTTCACTTAACTATGTCATCAAGAGCAGCTGAAGCTCAAGTGTGCATCTATTTTTTATGCTTCCAGCTAGATTCAGAAGCTGTCTTCAGTCAACCAATATAATTGGCTCTAGTGATCAGAAACAACAAATTGTTTGCAGATACTTCTTTACCCCTTTCCAAAAAACCTCCTGTCTGCAGGAATTAACATTATGGGACCAGGGAACTGGAAGACAGTATTACTCACTAAGAAGGCTTGGTAATAAAATAGGGTAAGATATAGTCTGTCCTATAAAGTAGGATAGACAAATGCACATCAAGATATATACTATTCTCTAGATGTACTTGGCACTTAATGACATGAAAAAATACTGACAGTGAATTACCATTGGCAAAAATGGGGAAAAAACCCCTATGGGCATAGCATACGGAGGTGTATTTTGCCCAAACTGTAGATTAGCCCACAGGAAAACTTGCTTTCAGCTTGAAATGATGTGGCTCATTTTGCTGAAATCGAAGACTGTGCCGTCTTCAAAATTTCTGTGCCAGCACTGGGGTCAAGTACAATCAATATGAAAGCAAAACTTCAGTCATTCAAGCTCCTGACAGAATGCTGTGTAAAATCATTGCATCACGTTAAGAGCCAGCTCCATTGTTCAGGGGCAGATTATCTGGCATGCACATAAAAAAATGCCAGGCTAGTGGGACACCTAAGGTTAGGGGGAGTACCATGCAAATGCAATTTCTCTAGTGATACTTCACAGCAATTTAAAACCATTTTTTAAATTCAGAGATCTGCATGTGAGTCTGTTTCCAAACAAGTGCGAAAGAGTGAGGGCCTGCAAAACAGACTAGAGAAGTTGAACTGATTTATCTCAGTTGTTGAAAGTGAATTTTCAGAAATACTTTCTTCTTTTGGGGATGCTGTTCTTCGTTAACTTCAAATCTTTCTGGACTGCTGAGTACACGTGTGACTTGTGTAATTTACAGAAATTGTCACCCCCGAATTGCTGAGCAGTTAAAGTTTTACTGATGTGGGTCAGAGGTCTAAAGGAGAATGCAGACAGCTTTTGAATCTTGGCGTAAGAAGGCAGCAGAATTCCTCAACAAAAATGTAGATTGGTGTTTGCTTTAAGACTAGTCTGTTCGTAGGCACAGCAGAGCACATTCGTGCTGACCACCACACGGTTCAGAGGACCAAACTGTGAGTAGTCAAGTTTCTTATTTTTAATAGAGGGGTGCCTCCAGTGAGATGATGAGAGCACTTTGTCAGACCTCTGAAATACCTAATGTAAACAGTCTCTAAATCACCTAATCTCACTTCCTGTAAACAAAAGAGCATGTCATTCAATTCCTCAGAAAATATGTTAAAGAAGACTTTCAGTATTCCGCCTAATATCATCTTAAAGACTTAGAAGGATCCATCTTCTTCTTTGGAAAAGATACCCAAAAGGTGTCCAAATTCAGCTTCTAATCGTTGGACCAGCGCTGTCTTTATCTGAAAGACTTGTACTCCCCGTTTTGTTTTCCCCATTTTCCACTGTCAGATATCCATGTGTACACCGTGTCTTCTCTGTTTCTGCAACGATGAGTAGATAGGAGACTTGAGAAGTTTAAGTTGAAAAGCTTGTCTTTTTAGAACCTCAGTTACTGTGTCCTGACATTTCTTTTTCCTTCGTGAGACGTAGATGAGCTGGACATTGTTCCATTAGTTGTTTTATGGATTCTGGATTATGTAGTACAGCGTGTGTAATCTGCCAACTCTACGTTAGTATGTTTTAGCTTGTATTGAGACATTATAGAAGTAAAATGTTAAAACAATTCCAGAGCAAAAACAGAACATGGATTAATCATTGTGATGTGTCAGGGAGTTAGATTTTAATCCATTTTGGTTGTCTTATTAATTCCATGGAATTTTGCTGTTGTTTAATTATGTTGCCATAGGGTACAAAATCAGAAACCTTGAAAACAATCCAGGTATGTTAAATCAAGTCAATCTAGATAAGGTATAGGACCCATAATCTTTACATGTGTATCAAGTGTTTGGCAAAATACTTGTTAAATCATCATGTCTGGCACAATATACTATTAACCTGTAAATCCTTATGGAGATTTAGTAGACCCAGTTAATTAATGCTGTAATTTATACCTAAACTGACATCTGGCTAACCTGTCTTTACCCCCACATTTTTCAAGTACTGAAGTCAGGTTGGCCATTAGCCAGTTGTAAGGAATTTGCTCAGTTTTTCAGGAGTTGTTAACTAAAGGTTAATAGTTTTCAGTTCTTCTAATACGAATTAGGACTGAAAAAAACATGAGACTTCACTGATGGTAGCAAGTTACTCAAGTTCCTGATTGATGTTCGTGAAGAACGAGCGGCTGCTTGAAAGGAAACTCCAGCAAAGTACAAAGGAGCACTTTGAAGAGTTTCTAAGTTCAGACTTCTTGATCGAGGACGTATGTCTCATTTGATCAATTCAGTCTGTAGTTTAGAAGCGCTTGAAGTTTCTCATTGACATGAAGCTCTTGTATTGCAGTATCTGTAAGTTGGTGTTTTCCTCTCTGTGTTTCTCTCTAAGACTCATATTTCTTGACCTGCCCTCACTTCTTCTGAGGTTAGGTGGCTCTACATAGTTGTGCCCATATATATTTTTAATCCTACCATAGTAGAATATTGTTTTTCACCCAGTAGTATCATTGAAATAAGCTGAGGAGGATAACTAACCTACTTGACAAATACCAGTCTCTCACTTGCAATGTTAAAAAATATATAATATCAGGAAAATATGGAAATAAAATGGGGACAGGGAGAAAATTAAACTACCGGAGAATCACTCCTTAAAGTTTCCTTTTCCTCTCCAACTCCTCTTTTCCTGGATATGCTAATGATCTTTTTAGCAATTTTATCACAGCAATTTTATCAGTTGCAGAACTGAGCCTCCAATATATAGGAAGAAATGTAAAAATGCTTGGAACTTTCATACCTGGAAAAAAACCCCTAGAATAGTCTTTGCTTTCTAGAAAAATCACTGAATTGTAGCATTTAGGAAGATAGGAGTGTTTTTTAGAGAATTCTGGTTTCAAAGATGATGGTATGGGTAGTAACCCACATTATGTAATGTTTCTCAGACAAACCTGATAGCTGTCATCAGTTAAATGTATCTTTGAAAACTTCATGTAGGTGTAGCCTTTTTTAATTTTTTATTTTACAATATGGAAATCCGTTAATAAGTAACATTGTTAAGATTATTAATTTAGGATAATTTGATAGGAAGATAATTATGTTTCATATATTTCACAGATAGAAAACAAAGAAAATTACTTGTGTAATTTTAAGAAATGGAAAGCAAGCTTCTCATTTTGCTATGCTGGAATCACTGTGTTTAATAAAGGCTGAAAAATGAAATGAAGTCAACATATGTTGCTTACATTTTTAATTGATGCTGAATGAGGCAGCATTACAAGTGCGTTGCAGGATACCATAGAAATACAAAGTAATCTGGAGGGAAATAGACAGTTCTAAATGGGGTTTAAATTTAGATGAACATTACATAATGCATTCCAAACACATGGCATTATATATAAGTATTGTTGCTGCAGAATGCTGGATAATGTTGTTTAAGCCCTTCAGCCCTCAGTACTCTTCCTTCAAGTCACTTTTCAGACAGAAGTAGAGAGAAACCTGATTGTGGCATTGCTGGAAGAGGAGACTGCTTGTAAGAAGCCCCTGACTCTGTGCTCATAAACTCTAGTATTGATAATCCCAAGTGTAGATAGTCTTGAGTGTATATGTTTAGCTACCCAACCAAACACAGAGGAGAAAGCTATCAGTAGTGACACCAGTTCTCCCACTGTCTGGAAAGCTTTGGACTCTGATACGAGTCCGAACAAAATTTCTAACAAGAGCAATGTTAGCTATTGGTCCTCCAGTCCGCGCTCTCTGACAACAGCGACTGGCAGATACAGGGACTCCACAAGTCGTCACTTGGTACCAACACTCTGCCTGAGCTATAGCTGTGGGTTCCTTTTTAATGTAAGTATAGTTTGATTCCTGCCACAGATGCAACTTAATTTTATCCCAGTCTCGATTGCATTTTCCGCCGCTGTTGAGTCATTAGCTAATAGATTGTCATTAGTCATTAGCTGGTAGATTGTCCCTCTAAATATGAATTGGTTTGGTTTAAATACTTTAATTTTATATTGGTTTGAAAGCTTTCAAGCACTTCTGAGGCATCGTGCAGAGTATTAACGGTAGGATGATAGTATCAAGTAGCTACACACGTAAAAACATATGGCAGTTCAAAAGTTAGTAATGGGTATTATATGTTAGTTACTAAGAATGTTTACAAAGAACTACCTGTTCACCTAAAAGAAAAATTAAAGGTCCTTTGCCATGGTCTAAAGCCTGAATGCAGCATTGCAGAGCAAGTCACCCTTATTTTGCAGTTATTTTGCAGTATGTGTAAACTGCTGCCTACTTCCCTGAATAGCTTCTATTTTACTGCTGAAACTTCAGAGTGACCCTTTCTGGAGAATGTGAGGAACAGCATGCAGAGCCTACTGCAGTCTTTTTCTTGGCTGGGGGAGAGGAAAGGAGACATTTTTCTGAGTTTTCTCTTTCAAAAGCAATTCTCAAGTAGATGGTGGTCATTCATATGTGGGTCTTTTTGACTTAGTGTGTCACAGACTTACATTTCCATGAATAATTACTGATAATAAACAAAACTTCAAGACTTTACAGTGACAAAATTACTCCAGGAACAAAAGACAAAGGTGGCTTTCCCAAACGATGTAAACCATAAGTGGAGCGAGAGTATTGTATTTCAGTGGGACTACCCTGCTTTGAAAGCTCTCCCATTTAAATGTTGTCATTCAAAACTGACATATTTCTCCATAGCCTCTGATAATAACACTCTTGATAATGTGGGGGTCAGTGCAGGGCAGAATAAAACAAGTACAAACAAAATGTAGTGCCAAGCAGAAGTAACTAAGCAGGTAATTTGGAAAACATACAGACAAATAAAATGTGGAAGTCAGAATAAAAAAACACCTGGGAAATTAAATAGCAACAGAAAAATTATTTGAGCCCACGCTCAAGTGAGCGTGAGTGTCAAGTGAGTGTGCAGGAAGTGAAACTGATGTTTGAATATACTGTTGCAGATTGAGATGATAAAGTACATGTTGCTGAAGTTAGCCTGTAAAGCATCTGAATACCAAGGTGATAAATAGCAAATAATGCCAATAATGAAGAGCCCGTGTTCAAATAATTAAGAGCCGTGTTTCTGTGCTTTTCACATTTGCTATTCCTCGTCAATGATGTTTGCTGAAGAGGCATTCAGGGAAGTGTCTCAGTACAGCCACATGCACACGCTTCTGTTTGGCTAGTCGAAGGCCTGCTCAGGAGCTGTTCTTGCGTGTTATCGTCCTGTGCCTATTTAGTTCCTCTTGCTGCATCATCTCTCAGTGTCAGCACAGCACTGAGGCTCTGCTTGGATGTATCACTGAGACATACCTTGGCAGTGTTCAGGTCTGAGCAGTCAATCCTGTTCTGGTCTGCCGGAATTCCTGATGTAAGTACAAAAGGGGCAGAATAGCGGGAAGTGCGAGTTGAAGAAAAGAAGTGTGAGATAGAGCAGCCAAGGAAAGCAGTGCTCGTTTACTTTCTCTTCCATTGGCTTCTTCCTGCAGTGACTTGCTTTGCCCAGTTTCATGTGACAAACTTTCACTAGCTTATCACTCATGTCACCATTTAATTCCTTAACTAATTAATAGTGGATGTTTGGGCAGGGTGTGTGATTTGCTTCTTGAATATAATCATACAGAAAATTCAGCATCAATAAATAACTGTGCTGTCCTGGCAGCATGTTTTCCTGATGCTGGTCATTTAGTATAGTAGATTTTAAAACGTCTGTTGTGGCAGTAGCAGTAGTATTAGACTGTTTTTATATGGGAATAATCTGGTTGTTTTGTCATCACAGAAGGATGATCAGTGTCTAGTTTATCTATGTGCAGACTACATTACTGTCTCACAGAACAATATCCCAGTGCTAGGATTGCGTCATTGAGTTTATGCTACATAGACATAATTATGCAGGAGCTAAGTATAGCTCATCTAATTGAAAATAATGATTATAGAGAAAGAACAGATTTGATTACTGTTACTAAGCAAGCACATACCGTACAACCATTCATGAACTGCACAGGACACATACGGGATTATATGGTGTATTTGTTTTGATTAATGGTTTCCTTCCACCATCCTGAGTAGAAGTCAAAGTTGTTACTGCATATTAGTTTGTTATCTTTTTTCTCAGAAACCTAGAGGGACCTGCAAGAAGGCAGCATGAGCTGATATTTATCCAGTAAATTATGACAAACTAGGCTTTGAAATCACTTTCAACATTTATCCACACACACATTTTAGGGGGGATGTAACTTAAGTAAATCTTCTCCAGGCAACACAGATGAAACTGTCTATGTGGGGTTTTTTATGTCTGTGTTTATACTAGTACCCCACAGGATTAAACATCCTTTTAGAATTGCAAAGTCTGCCATACTGTTAATCTCTTGGTGCTCATTCTGGTTAATGCTAACATGTAATTCTTGCTTTGTCTGACATGCGTAGATCTTTTTTTTATTCCTTGAAAATGAACCCAAATTTTTACAGCAAAGTTGTTGAAAGCTTTCATTTATTGGATTGCTGTTGATTAGTAGTATCACCAGGCACAAGGGATAAAAGTTGCTGCTGTTGTTGCCCTCTTAACTGATTTTTTTCTTACTTAAGTGTCAGTTTTCTACCAGAATGTTATGACAAAAGTCCTGAGATAATGAAATTTAGTATTTCTGGTTTAGAAATGTTATTAATATTTCTATATATTAATATCTTTATATATTAATCAAAAAACTCTGCCAGTTTGCCATATTTAGCTTCCCCTCTGTTCTAATGAACCATACTGTAGCTCTAGGCTATGTGCTGGAGCTGTAGAGGCACAGACAGATCACTGCCATCAGTAATTTTTAAAGAGATGACTGTTTAAAAAATGAAGTGGGGAGGAAAGATGGGACAAACAGTGATGCAATCCCGCAGTAACATAACTGTCAGTGTGCACAGTCAGACGTCAGAGGCACTTGCACAAGCTGTTCCTGAGGCTTTATAAGAAATAGCAGAAGGGAAAAAGTGGAAGCAGAGGGCATATTGTGTTACAAAAGTATTCCAAACTGTTGTCTTGACTTCAGAAAAGTTATCTGTTCAGATTGCATTGGATTTGAAATTCAGTGAGTTACAAGAATTCTGAACTGTTAAGTCCCCATTTATATAAATGCCTGTTGAAGCGTCAAACACATTTTCCATTCATTCTTTCCAACTTGGTCTGATTGTGGAAGTCATTTCTCATTGTTTTGGACCAACATACCTCAGTTTTCCCCTTCAAAAAAATTTATGTAGCACCAAGCATTGAGCATTAACTTTGAAATGTTGTAAAGATAATAGCATTCCACAGTCCCCTTCAACACCGTGTGTCCTGGTCTCACAGAGCCTGTTTAGGAATCAGCGTGGTGGCCCAGTCTGACCTGTACATTTCTGTGCACAGTCTGGTTACATATGAAGTCATAATCCCAGGTTTCGGTCAGGTACTATTTTTTTCTGTTTAGAAATGTTATAAGCTTGGGCTGTAAGTTGTGCACCTACAAGTAAATGTGATACAAGGATGAACAGGTCAGAAGGAATAATGTGTTGATTCTGAAATACTTTGACTGATCTGCAGTTACTCACAGTAAGTGGTCATAAGAGTGTACTTACTATACAGTATCGTGTACGATAACCGAGGACAGTAGTCCTTTGCTCTTGCATTATTGATGCAACTCATAAAAGACCACTCTGCATATAAACTGTTTTCTACTCCATACAGAACTGCACATGCAAGAGCTAAAGCTGATGCTGCAGATCAGGCTGCTCAGGCTGCTCGCCAAGAATGTGATATTGCAAGAGCAGTTGCCAGAGAACTTTCACCAAATTTCTACCAACCAGGTAATTATAGATTTTTTTTTTAGTGTTTTTTTTTTAATTGCAATGAAAAGGTTCAGTGTTAAGTTAAAAAGTTGATTTCATTTTGAATGTTGTCATTTGTACATAAACAATAGTCATGTGTAAGTCCTGAAGAGTGTACAATGCTCAAGGAGATTTTGTTTCCATTTTTAAATCATTTGGTGACTGTCGCTTTGTATAAAAACCGTTGAGTGTCAAAGAGTCAGTATCAAGCATACAACTTTGCCTCAAATTAATATCTTGACAGTCTTAGTTAGCTAAGGCTTGAAAATGCTTTACCATTACACATACATAACCTGCAAGGAATCTTCCCCTGTTAGGCCTGTAGAACATTAGTCCCATACTCAAAACATCACAGAATTAAGTCTGCGTCACCTGTATCGACATTGCAACACATTTTCACCTGTCACATGTTTTGGAAAGTTGCTATAGGAAGAGGCAAGCTGGGTTTTGCTTCAGTTTTCTGATGTCTTTCCATGAGATTAATATTTTTGTGTATGGCACTTTAGCATGAGATTGTATAGATAAAATGGAACTCCATTTGCCAGTCTAATGTCTTTCCGTAAGTCTGTCCTTTCTTTCACCTGTCAAATTACTTGAGTCATATCTTGTTATTTCATCTGAAAGACTTACCTGCACTTGTATGCTTATATAGATTATAGCTCTGAGATGAATTTTCACTTACCATCATCTTCTGCACATCCTTGTTTCAGACACAAACTCGTTTATTCTTCAAGGTACCCATATAGTGGATGCAGGCTAAGAGCATGACCTCTAAATTCAAGAATAACAACATTCTTCAACGTTTTCTAACAATCCATTTACTTCCTTCAAATTTTAGTATAAATGACTATTATATATAAATTGTTAGTAAATCACTGCTGTCAGCTCAAAGAATACTTGATTTTTTTCTTTATTCCTAGGTATTTGGTTGTAGAGAGCAATCTGCGTGCTTTGGGGTTGGGAGGGTTGGGATCATCTCTTTTATTTGTTTAGTGCAAAAGAGTTGGTCACCTTATGCAGGTTGGACTCTCCATTCCCCTTGTCAGTCTTACAAACCATCTTTGTACACATCCTGATACAAGTTAATCTTTCTTAACCCATGGATGTGGCTGTCCAGAACTGTAGGCAAAGCTCAGCAGAACTCTTTCTGATAGTAAGACTTCACTAGCTTTAAAATGGTATCAGTATGTACCCTTCACTGTTGGAAATGACCTCAGTAAGACCTCTCCTGTGGACTTGTATTAGCAGCCCATACTTACTTCTATAATACCCAGATGTTTTTCTTTTTTCATGATTTCATTCTTCTATCAACTGATGAAGTCCCAATTGATAGCAGCAGTTCATCTCATCAGTCATAAGTTAAGAAGTTACAAGCTTTGCGAGGCAAAGAACTAATAACAGGGACCCTGTCCAAGGAAAGCTTGATAGAGAATAGAAGAGGGAATTAAAGCATTTGGAATGAAAGCTGCCAAACCCTTGAAATAAGGAAATGGCTAGAGTTCTTGAGAGAAAATATGAACATCTGATGCTGTGAAATTTGACACTGAGAAATCCCCCAGGTCAAAAATTTGTTAGGTGTCTTTTTTTGCTTCCTGCCACAGAATACAAAGTAGCATTGCTGACAGATTGACCGAGATTTGAAGAGACAAAGTGCAGGATTCTTACTGTCCTCTCATTTAAAACCTGTATTCCAGTTAGAGAAAGCAAGAGTATCCCTTCTCCAAATGCAGCTGTATATGAGCACAGCGATGTAACAAAACGTGTTTCAAAGTTTACTTACTCTGTTATTTGTGTGGCAACGTCTGTCGGTTAGCTAGCTACCTTGAAAGATAAATACCTCTTTTGGAGTCTACATTTTAAATGTTCCTTATTATTATCAAGATGACAAAATGCAACATATTTGTACACATTTTGAAAAAAAAATGTTATTCCCATTGCTTAGGTAACTTTAAGATGCCAAGATGGTAACTACATTTCAGTTGTCTCAGGTAAGCTGCAGCAAAACATCAGGTTCATACATCGTTGTGATCCTTTCAAATACTTGCCTGTCAAAGATACTTTCCATCCTCAGTGTTCATGATGCCTTTTTCAGGTACATTCTTTCTGAGTAGCGCCAGAGACTCACCTGCACACATACTTGCTTATTCCAGTATTTCCCAAGCGTCATGCTGTGAGTTACTGGACAATATTATCATAAGCATTTGTCATTTGTGCTAATAAAATACATGAACATTTTAAAGTATTACATTCACTCACACAAATAGCAGTAAATACCTGCTTTTCAAATAGTATTTTTTCGTATGTTTGAATAAAAACAAGGTAATCATTATTGCTTCCTAATACCAATGTCTCAATTTTCTTCTGTTGCTTGAGCTTTTTATTTTTACAGTACTTTTATACTGTATTGTGTCTAGTCTCTGAAACTATAGTTAAGAGAAAGCTTTCCACTGTGCTAAATTGTTTTGAAAATAAGTTACTGTGGGAAAGTGTAATTTGTCTCTCATTGTTTGAACTGCTTACTACAGTAAGCAAGCAGGCTGTCAGCAATAAATAAATGTATGTAATGTACCAAGTCTCTTGAAAGAAAAAGAAAGAAAAAAAGATGAAATACGAGTAGCTCTCTGTAAACAAGTTATTTTTTTCATTGAGTGATCTCTATTATCTGCAGCCTAAGTCCATTTAAATATTTGAAAATCTTTTAATAAGGCTCTTAAAATTCAGATCCTTAAAAAGCAACCTCCTGGGTCATATAGCCTAGTATTACACACAGTTTATAATTACAGTGAATATTCATCACTCATTGTACCATGACAGTTTTTATTTCCCAATTATTTTCTCTCATGTTTCAATTTTATGTTCATAAGTTCATTATGTTCATTAAGAACAGAAACTGCCAAGAGGTTCCAGCTTTGTGATGTGATAAAAGGAGATAAAAGGTAAAAATGTGTGTAAAAAAGAGATTGAAAGGAGGACAAAGCAGGAGGAAGCAAAGTAGCATGCAGCGAGTAAGAATAATGATGTCAGTCTGAATCATGAATATTGAAGTACTGTAGAAATGTTGAGATTTAGCTTTCCCAGTGATTGATTACCTTAAAATTTGCATAAAAGGAAATCAGGTATGATTGAAAAGGTCAGTATCACAGTGTAAGGACTTAAATGGTTACAGGGAGGTTTATGGCCAGGCCCAAAGAGTGGTGGTGAATGGAATTGAATCCAGTTGGCAGCCAGTCACAAGTGGTGTTCCCCAGGGCTACTTTAACATCTTTATCAATGATGTTCATGAGAGAATTGAGTGCACCCTCTGCAAGTTTGCAGATGACACCAAGTTGGGTGGGTGTGTTGATCTGCCTGAAGGTTGGGAGGCTCCATAGATGGATCTGGACAGGCTGGATCGATGAGCTGAGGCAGATTGTATGAAATTCAACAAGACCAAGTACTGGGTCCTGCACTTGGGCCCCAACAATCCCCTGCAACATTACAGACTTGGGGAAGAGTGGCTGGAAAGCTGCCTCAGTGCAAAAAGGACCTGGGGGTGTTGGTTGACAGCTGATTGAACATGAGCCAGCAGTGTGCCCAAGTGGCCAAGAAGGCCGATGGCATCCTGGCTTGTATCAGCAATAGTGTGGCCAGCAGGAGGACTTGGGAATTGATCATCCCCCTGTACTTGGCACTGGTGAGGCTGCACCTTGAATCCTGTGTCCAGTTTTGGGCCCCTCACTTCAAGAAGGACTTTGAGATGCTGGAGCATGTCCAAAGAAGGGCAGTGAAGCCAGTGAAGGGTGTAGAGCCCAAGTCCTGTGAGGAGCAGCTAAGGGAACTGGGGTTGTTTAGCCTGGAGAAGAGGAGGCTGAGGGGAAATTTAGCTAGTGATTAATAGCTATGAGGATGGTATATTTTTGCAGAGTGCTACTCACAAGGCTATACATTTTGTAGATTTAACAAATATAACAGTCTTTATAGAGGCCTTACTTTACAGGCCTTTTTATTACCAAATAAAACAAATTTTGAGAAATCCCAGCTCTGACCTGTTTCTTTCCTCCAGGCATCACTAAACTTGTAGATGTGTCAGAAGAGAGCATACCAGGACAGAAAACAAATGAAACCTGAGTCATATACTCTTTCAAGGGGGTCATCCAGGGACAGTTTGAGATTGTCTTTACTTACAGAAAAACAATAAATGCTGTTCCGTGTCTCTTGTTAAAACCTGGGGAAGAGCAAATGATTAATGGGGGTGCTGTATCAAAGGTGTAACAGAAAAGAAAGGCTTTTGACACCCAGTAAGAAGGGAGAATATTCTTCTAGTCTTGCACAAGGTTAATGGATGCTTTGACTTACCCATTGTAAATTCTACAGGCCATCTCTAGGATATAGTCTTGTAAACGCACAATCAAGAGGTAAGCTAAAGTATGAACTTGCACAGACTGGATAGCTAAGCCATAATTGTGTGCATGTATATCCTGCAGCAAATGGATACCACTCTCATTCAGTTTGAATGAATAACATTTGATTAAATGAAAGAAGGGTGAAACTACTTTGCCGCAGGCTAGGAGCAGCGTGGGCACTTACCATGGAGCAATTAAGGTCGGGAAGTTCAGATCTGAATTGTTTTATGGCAGATTATTTGTCAGGCCAACCAGCTGCCAGACGAACATATATGGCTTACCAGAAGAATTCACCCAGCCTTTGACTCCCTAAACAAGGCGTGAGTGAAATCATGAAGCAATTTATCAGTGAATACTCTCTGAAAAGATGGACTGCATTTCTTTTGGTGAAATGAATGAGCAGAGAACAAAGAGTTTCTAAGGAAAACAATAAGAATTTGTCAGTGTTTTTTTTTTATTTTACCAGTAGTTTTTCCTGTAATGTGTGTTTACTGTTACAGCATCAGTATTAACACGCTGAACGTGAGTAGTTTCAGAAATCAGCATTTTAAGCTTATGATAAGGCAATTTCTAATGGTCGCTAATGCCTTTAAAGAGCAACTGTGTTTTACGTTCTCTGTTGACCAGCACTGGATGCCTGTAGCCTTGGAAGAAAACACTTCCTTCCCATATTGCTCCTTTCCACCATCTCCACCTTCTCCAGTTCGCAAATTGAAAACTCCATATGGACAGCCATGCCATCAGTTCATGCCTTAAAGCACACTAGTTATCTTTACAAGAGCCCGCTCATTTTCGGGATTTATTCAACATACACCTTCATCAGCCTCACACAACAGTTGTCAGGATTCTTGCTATAGCATCTTTTTTCTACAATTTATTGTTCCAGGTCTGGAGAAGCCAGAGCCCATGGAATTGTCCTAAGGCACTTCTGTTGTATCTAGGAATCAAAGAAAGAAGGTGCATAAAAAGGAAAGATACCAGTTTCAAGCTTTATTCTTGTTCTCCCCTTTCTTTTTACCACTCCTGTCATATACCACTCTTCACAACTTCACTTCCAAATTTATCACATCTCGCTGTGCCCTAGGTACAGATGCCCCCACCCTTCTTCTTGCCCAGTTTGAGGCCCATCAAGCTTGCTGGCAGTCTGCACCCATCTTGCCCCACTGCCATACATTCATGTTGGCTCAACCCACTCCACACCATTCCTGCATTTACTAATCTGTAATGTTTTCAAAAGGAGAATTAAATGTGTTTAGATAATTCTCGTGCCTGATTGCCAAAGGAATACTAGAGGTTGTTGATGAGAAAAAAAGTGACAAATGGAAGTGGAAAATGGCAGGGAGAGAGAAGCCTGATAAAGTTACAAGGAAATTGGTAATTACTGCATCTGAATCTTCACTAGTGACTAGCCAAATATGGGTGATATGTTGCGTAGTTGCATAGTATATTGAACAACATGCTGTTTAAATTAGCAGGTATAGTGAAGGGGCGTGTGGCAAACAGAAGCTGAATCAGAGAAAGACTGTAACAAGCAATAGGACCAGAGGAAGTGGCCTCAAGTTAAACCACTGGAGGTTTAGGTTGGATATTAGGAAACACTCTTCACTGAAACGTTTGTCAAGCACTGGAACAGGCTGCCCAAAGAAGTGGTGGAGTCCCCACCCCTGGAGATATTTAAAAGACGTGTAGATGGGGTCCTTAGGGATATGATTTAGTGGTGACCTGGCAGTGCTGAGTTAATTGTTGGACTTGTTGATCTTAAAGGTCTTTCCTATTCTATGAAAACCAAAGTTCTCAGTAACATTCCACATATAGCTGAGAGGGAGTGCTACCATCTATGGCAGTGATCACTCCCCAAATGCAAGATAGTTCGCAGAATTGTCAGACCTGGTGACTTGCTCCTCAACAGTGCTATGACAAGTCCTAAAAGGCTGAGAGACTCAGCCAGGTGGAGATGAGGTGTGAACCTGCTCCTGTTGAAGTTGGTTGCCAAACTCTTATGGAGTAGGATGATAGCCATGCACTTGAGATGTGATATGGCAAAAGAAGCAACTAATACTCTTCCAGGCCGTGTATACAGAAGCAGCACATCATGGAGAAGAAGGGTAATGGTCCCCTCTCTGCATGATCCCAGTGATGTCAACTCTGAAATATCATGTATAACTTTGGGCATCGTCATATCAGAAAGATGTGGATGTCCTGGGAGAAAGGTAAAGTGAGGAATCTACTGGGTAAAGGCAGCTATTGTGCCATATTAACAGTCTCTTTATATATATAAAACTCACCTTCTCAGAGAGTATGCAGTCATGATGAGGACAGAATTACAGCCTTTCACTTTTGCCCATCTTTCGTGATAAAGGAGCTTAAAGAACACTACTGCTGCAGTTAACACTTGCTAAATTTTACAGTGGAATTTTTTCTAATTTTCAGAAAATGTTACCGTGATCAGAGGTTCGTGTACAATTCTTAATGATAGCAGTAAAACATACACTAACACCGGACTTCAGTCTTCCTCATACCTCAGTACAGCTCAGCTGAAGTAAAGCAGGCTCTAGATTTTCTGTGAAAAAGCTAAAAACTTGCCTTCTATGAGAAGGTATAAGCAGCCTGCAGGCTTAGAAGCATTCAAGTAGATTATAGTCCATGTAGTTGCATAGCCAGGAGCATTCACATTAACTACAATGTGTGTATATTATCTAGCATGGAAAAATTAGGCCTGTCCTATATACAGGAGCCATGTGCAACACCATATAATCCTGTCAAATGTTTTTTGGAGTTCTGTCAGTATTCAGAGTTAGGGTAAGTAAAGCAAGCCACAATTAAGATTGCTGGTCATGACAAATTTCTTTGTCTGTAAGCTGATGTCCCAGTGAGGGGTTAGAGCGAGCTGTGCAGCACTCATAGTGCTGTCTATCAGGTAGGATAAATCCGTTAAGTTTTTCTGATGGCATTGAATCCAAAAGTGTGACTGTAACCTATTCTGCAGATACAGTTGTGAATTTTGTGCCCTGTTTTGCAAATGTCACAGCTACTTCAGTCACCTACTTAAGCAGTCACAGAAATGGAGCAGAGATTGGATTAACAGTCAGGAGAAATACATTGTTCTTGGTGCTGACTGCAAGTGGTTTTTGAGATTCGTTAGACTATTCTTTCCTGCCTTCAGGTCTCTTAGTGTGTATGTGTCTACTCTATAACGATGCATTTAGAAACATTTTGAAGAAGAAAATCTTACTTTTAGAGATGCCTTTATCCTTAATTATTTTTTAATTATGTATTGGAGAATACATAAATGCAAAATAGAAAATACTCTTTTATGTTTTATATTTAAGTTTGTTAACGGTAGGATGACTCAGTTTTCAGATTTG
>NW_010398201.1:0-25959 GCF_000710305.1 Buceros rhinoceros silvestris | reverse complement strand
AAAGAGGAGGCAGTTTGGGTTTTGTACAGACAGGAATTGCATTACCACCTCTGTTTTGTCATCCCACTGCTAGACTCAGAAATTTGCGAGGTTGCATATGATTTGAATCATTTTGTGGAATTCAAGTCCATGCGCCCGAGTAGGTGTTCAGATATTTCAAGACTGCAGGATAACATAGTGCCATACACTTTTCAACAAATAACTGTGTGAAAGGCAGAGAGACCAGTAGTAAAGCAGTCAGTTCACAGGCCACACCGATAGCTCTTCTGTGCTGTGTAAACATCAGAGCAGAGTAAACACATGGACATAAGAACTGACCTTTGGTTTAGCCAAAGTGTATGTGTGTCTCTGTATGTGTGGCTAGTAAATAAGTAACTTGGCACTCTTGATCTTTGTGTGGTCCGTGACAGGAAGCATTTGATGTGAGTTTTGAGAAGGCCACATCGTTTTTGTTGATGTCATAACCAGGAGAATAGAGTACTGGCATATATTTTAAAGATATACCTAAAGATAGGTATTCTAGCAGAATGACTTACAAGTTGTTTATGATACTGCACAAACCCACTTCCTGAGCAGAGATAAAAAAAATAGCTGAGAGGGAAACCTTGATACACAAGAATTTGTATGTTTGGGTTTCTTCTGCATGAGACAGTTAATAAGCATTTTCTACCAGTTATTACCTACTGTAGGTGCTTATCTTCACTTAGCAAGAAGGGAAGGTGGCATTTAAAGCTGCATTAAAACCTGCTTCTGTTCAATGACTTTTTATTAAAGTTGATCCTAGATGGAAGATTCATGTATTCTACCTTTTACATCACTGAACGGTGATGTGGCTTTGTCTGTTTGAGGCGACAGTATAATATCACATTATGTGCTATCTTTGTATTATATTGTTAGGTCATGTCAGTAGTACATGGCTTGAAGGACAGCAGGCTGCCAGATCAAATCACAACAGTTCCATAAAATAAATACTTATAGGCATCATTCTCCATGACGTTCGTGGATCTAGTGAGTGAGTAACTGTTGGCACATATTAGTTTCCTGCTGCCTCCACTGCAGTAGAAGGAAAGCTAACAATGCTAACAACAGATTGAGAAGCCCTAGCAGTGTAAGCTGGTGAAAATTTCAGCAAAGGGAAGGTATTCTCAAGGGAGGAGGAGGAGGAAATGAGGGGCTGAGAGTAAGAGAGTAAGAATGAATTAAGGAAGATTACAAAGCATTCCAAATAGTAAACATTGTATTTTAAAGTATTTTTGGATTATGCAAAACATATGCTCTTCTCCTTCTTGTTTGCCTTGTAGATGTTTTCTTAAGCAGTCATGGTACTTCCATGCTAGTGGTATTAAGTCCAGAAAAAAAAAAAGAAGTCTTGTAAGGCAGCCAAATGGAATTTAAAAATTAATCCAGGCAAGATTCTTTTTTGCCCCTTGATAAGGAAGCTGCTTACTAGCATTTAAACATTGATCGTACCTCACCAAAATACACTTGCCATCAGAGGCAGGCATCCAGACTTGGGTTTCTTTTATATCTCACCAGATAGTGTCAACAATCCCTTCCATTTCAATTCTTCTTTCTCTTCTGCGACATGCCCTTTTTTAAGCTTTAACAAATGTGTGATTTTATTGCCTAAAGCATTCTCAAGTACAGTTAAGGAGAGCCATTATTCAGCTGGCATAACCAACTTTAGATGCAGTCAAAACAGGGCAACTTTGAATTAAGGAATTATTAAATAACATATATATTCATCACTAGGAGTAGCATTTCTTTATAGGGAAATCCCACCTCCCACTTGGCAATCAAGTCAGGTGCCCTGTTACTGTCTGGGGGCCAGAAATCTTGCATGCTTTGCAGGACGTTGACCCAACTGTGAAGCAGCTGCACTGGTCAATGCCCTATTGCTGGGGCACTCTATCCACCAGAAGGGTACTGCAGACACCTGTGGTGATAACCTCTTAAACTACCATAAGGAAGCATTTCTTTACAAAGAGAGTGGTTAAACCTTGGGAAAGGCTTCCTGGAGAGGTGATCAATGCTCCAAACCTGTCAGTTTGGACAATGCTTTTAACACCATACTTCAACTTTAGTCAGCCCTGAAGTGGTCAGACACTTGGCCACAATGATTGTTGTAGGTCCCTTCCAATATTCTATTCTACTCTGTTCTGTTCTGTTCTATTCTATTCTATCCTATCCTATCCTAGTCAGGAAGAAGTGATCACGCAGAGTCCTATGCCTCTTTAAGCACCTTGCCTTATATCCATCAATTTCTTTATGTCTATAATCCTCACCTTTTGGTTTTGAGCCCCATTCAGTACCAGTTCAGTCTGCCAAGATGGCAGACAGGGCTGCCAAACGTTACTAAAAGCATAACCATATCTCTGCTTCACTGAGTTCATCAACATATTTTACACATGACATAGCACAGTCTGCCATTTGTTTGGGCTGAATTTAAGCCAGCAGCCTAGCAGTTAAAAGCTTTTTTTCCCCTGTTACCAGTATAATCTTCAGAAAAATAAGAATAAAACAGAGGAAGTACTAATGACATCAATTATAGTTCTTCCCCTCCATACACTTTTCTCCACAATGAAGCAGTAATAATAAACCCTATCTTTCTAAATTTTACTGAATATAGTCATTTGCACTTTAGTCATGACTCATCGAATCACTTCTTTTAGCAGACTGATAAACGAGTGTTTTTATTTCCTTTACCTACAGTTACCATCCTGAATGCTGAGGCATGACTATAAAATAGATGTCCAATCCTGAAAAGTCCTAACATAATAGCGTTTTGGATGTTTGCAGAACAGAAGATACTATATTAATTGATCCTGTAATGGGTCGCCAGGCTTTCCAAGGCTTATTGTTCAGCAGAGTAGCAAATAAATCTTGCTATGACAGCACAGATATTGTTGCCAACAGTGATACATTAGAAAACCATTGATCGTGTCAAAAGATGACAAACTAGATGGTTTTCACTGGCTTATTTCTCAAACAGTATATAGCCACCTGTAGTACCAACACCAAACCATGTCTTTTCCTTTTTTAGTGCAGCGCATTTAAACACAAAAGACTTCAGCTTTCACTTCAACAATATTGTACCCTGGATTTGTACTAGGATATAACGTGCAGCAAGAAAGTTACTCATCATTTACGATTTCCTTCTCCCAGTCTTTGAATTCTGATTCAGTACACAGTTCTCAGCTTCTCCAGAGAGGTGCCTGGTATGAAGATATGTGACAAACGTACAGCCAAAGTGCTGGGTTGGCTTTGATTACTCAGAAGACTTGCACTCTAGTTCATTCCTAGTTTTGATAAAGGCTTCCTGTGAAACTTTATGCTATCATTTTACCAAGACTAATTCAGCAAAACCACTAGCATTGACAACTGACCCCTGAATTCAGAAGGATTATTCAGATGAATGATTATTCGAGGTTTATGATTTCCCTGTGGTTTAGCTCCCCCATCTGTAAAATGGGCTATAGGTATAACCTGTTTGCTGTCTTTTGTGTTGTACTTGCACACTGTGAACTTTTCAGAGCAGAAGTGTTCAGTAGCTTAGTAAACAGGGACATCTAATCTTGGAAGGTTTGCATATAGACTGCAATGTCCTGACTGAGCAAATAACTTTGATCATGTCACTGTTACCCACAAACAATCAGTAAACCTTACGGTGAAGATTGAATCTTTCCATTAACAATTCATATGTGTAAACAAGTTCAGGGAGTGAAGTATCTGCTTCATAAGTGAAATTTATAGATAAGTGAAACATAAATTTTCTGGTAATCATGAAATTACAGTGTTGTTTCTTACCTGGGTTACTCTACATCATACCATATATTTATTAACTCTTTATGTAGTGCTAAAGATAGGTTTCATCACATAATGTATACTCTAAAAAGCAGAAATACATACATGCTTATCTAGTAATTACTTCAAATATACCTTGAATTTGAATCACATCACTTCAGCATCAACAGTACTTTAAATATTATGTTCTGTAAGTATTATATTCTAGAGCCTGCATTAGCGGCATTGCAATCTTTTTTTGCTTTCAGAAGAATTTTAATATTAAATGCTTGTTTTTCCTGAATTGCAAGAATGGTGAAGCTGTGGGGGCAGAAGAGTTGAAGAAGTAGCATGAAGAAATTATAAGATATTTATAAAATTATTGATTAAGTTGGGATTTTTTTCTTCAGAAGAAGCTGTTGCTTTTTTTCTCTCTTTTTTTTCCTTTTCTTTCCTTTTTTACTGTAACATTGCACAGAGTAAGAGCCTAAAAGCTATTTCCATGTATTAAGAAAGTGGTTATGCTATGTTTTTCATTTTCCTTTGAAAAAACAGAGAGGATGTGTCTGAAGAACAGAATCGGTCTCTACTCTAAAGAACACATCAACCTCTAGGTTTTAAATACTGTTTGACAAGTTACGATGACCTAATTAAGCATAGTCTCATTGGTAATGCCAGGTAGTTCCCAAATTAGCATTTTGCACAGGGTATGTGCTTATAGAACCTTCCATTCAAATTAATTCTAACTGATTTAAAGGTTGTGGCTGGGCCTTCACAAACTGGAGGGGCAGAAGGGGGAGGAGGATCTTGTGCAGCAGCCAGCTGCCATACAACCAATCTTCCATGGGGATGGAGACATTCAGGTGACAAGGCTGCTAGAGTCCTTTAGCCTGTGCTCACTTATAGGTTCTTACAGGAACCTACTTCAGGTACCTACGAGTTCAGGGCTGCAGGAATAAGTGCCTTCTGTCATAGTATGGTGAGAGGCTCTCGTCTGTATTGCATAGTGTCTCAAGCTTAGCTCAGAGAAACCTGCTCTGCTAAAACATTTTTCTGCTCCCAGAGAGTGGGTTTTGTAGTAGAGTTTCTCACAACCCTCCCTCTAAGAAGGAGTGCAACTGGCACTGCGAAAATGTGTCCTGTGGAAATTTTTTGTTGATATCAGCAGAATTCCCTGTCTTAAATAATTCTGATTCAGGGAAAAGCTTTTAAACCTGAGTGTCCATCATGTACTTTATTTTTACTTACGAACCAAGTAAGACATTATAACATGTCCAAGGTCATACCAGAGTACATGGGAAGTTGCAAAAGAGTTTGATGCAGTTGATTAACTCTTGAAAATAGAAATATATAGAACTAAAATTTACTAGAATACAGTATATTTTAGTTAACATAGTACTATTTTTAATTCAATATTCAAGTATATTTTAATTCTGTTAATTATTATTGTTAATTGCTCACTGCTCTGTTACTTGATAATATTACAAAACTACAGAATTGTTCCTGTATTGCTTGAGAATTCATTGTCCTGCAGTCTTGACACAAAACCGGATTTTTTAATTTGATGTATTACTATAGGATTCATTTTTGCCACTTAAAAGTAGTATTAACTTTCTAATTTTCAGAATGTAGAAATAAATTATACTAAAATGAGGCAAAAGCTCTTTAAATTATGGAAGTGAGATTTATGACAAGTTACTCAATTATGCCTATTGACTATGGAATTCAGAATTGCTCCTTTAAGGATCACCAGCTCTACTTAAGGAGCCCTAGTGTCTTCAGCACTTTGTGAGCTCATCCTCATTCCATCCCATCCTTTTCCTACATCCTCATCTTTTCTCTTTTGCAAGGAGTGCAAAACACATGAAACTGGCTGTATTGAATAGGCAGGAGTATGACCTGAAGCTCATATATATAAATATATAGCTATGCTTTTTTCCTTACTCTCTTAGGTGCATTCTGCAGTCCCTCTAAAGCTTCAGATTTCATCCTTAGCTGATAAGGCACAAGGGCTCTTAGCCTTCTTGAGAAGCACTGGCTGCATTTACAGAGTCCTGCAAGATGACGGTTTCAGACACTGCTTGGGCCACGGCTCTGAAACAGGCCGGTGTTGCCCATACGTATGCCTCACCAGGCGGTGGGGGAAAGGAGGCGGCTGTCACCTCTTTAAAAACGCTGTGGCAGAACCAGGTCACCCTCCTCTTCTCATTTACAGGGCTGGCCATGCTGTCACATCACTTAATGGAGCCCTACCAAGAACTCCAGAAGAAATTCTAGATTTAGAACAACTATGAGTGTGTCTGCAACCAAACCAAACCTTCTCTCACCACACAGCCATCAATGAAACACTGCTGAAGCAATCCAGCAGACAGTTTGAGACTCTACATGCATACATTGCATACATCAACACAGTCCTTTGGTTTTCAGAGGCTATTCTCCCTGAATACTGCCTAACTCACGCTTTAATGGTGCCATCCAGCTGCTGGCATCACAATAGCTGTGTGAGCCAAAATTGCCCATGTGGGGCTGACCTTCATCCAGCAAAGGTGGATTAATTTTGAACCAATAGTAGCAGGGCTAGCATGTTACTATAAGAGAACACACAGGTTTATCCACAAAGAAAGCTGATCTTTACTTGGTTAGAAAACATTTCTTGGTTCTGCTTTCCAGACTAGGTTCTCCTTAGGCACTCAGGAATATCACATCTAGGAATATATCTACTGGTCACTTGAACTGCGAATTGAAGAACAGAACTCACGTTTATTTCCTAGACAGATAATCCCACCTTGCCTTCTTCCAACCCTCAAATCTTATTCTCTTCCTCATTAAGATCAGGCAACTGAGAAATCTTGTAGGATCAGATGTTAGTGACTCCCTTCCCAAATTCCGTTGGCCCTGGTTCCTTTAAACTCATACTGCACAGTACTCTTATCCTGAAGAACAAGGACTCTGTTGCCCATGTCTGTAGTGTTAGATAATGCCTTTAACAAAGGGGACAAGGTAAGTCCAGACAAGTATTCTTAGTCTTCAGAAGAGAGCAGGAACTGTGTTCTTCCTGCTTGGAGTCAGTACTTCAGACAGGTGCATAATCTGATTGTACTGAATACAGTGAACAGATGTAAAAAATGTCCTTGGACAATCACCAAAGCTAACTTCAGCATATAGCCAAGAATTTGAGTGTTGGAAGGGCTTGCCTGGCAAAATTGGAGACAAGGGATGTGTCTCTAATAGCCATATGTGATGTACTGGGCGTTGGGAGGGAGGGCTGCCGTGTTACGTTAAGGCAGTTACTAAATGTCTGGTCAGACACCCTCAGAGGTTACTTGAATGCAGATGGCTGCAGCTTCCTCTGATGGAGCTCAGCGTCACTTAGCATCAGCTACTGCCAAATACCCACTAAAAATACGGCATTGTCAGCTTGTTGATACATAACTTATTTGCGAAGCTCTAGTTAAAGGTGATCGTTTTGTTTTGGTTTAAATTTTTTGGTTTTCATTCTTACCAGTCTCTCATGGAGACATTGGCAGCTGAGACCTGGCTCCCTTCTTGTTTCAGAAATTCCAAAACAGTTTGGAGGTCTCAGGAGGAGGGAGAGTCATTCTGACCAGCTTTGGGACAGATCAGGTGCAATCTGAGCAACATTGTAGGCTGAAGAGAAGACTGGGGTGTTTTCACCACAGCAGTCATAAGTAGCAAGCTTATGTGAATGTGGATGTGTCCATTATAAATAATCATTGCAATTTGATAGCTCTATGGCTTAGTCTTAAAGGTTAGGCAGAGCTCTTTCAGCTGTCCTTTTCTTTTTACACCCCTAATTATATTCCATGTGAAAAGAGAAGAAAACCAAACTCTTTGTATGTTAGAACCCTCAGCACTAGCATGCACATCTCAGCAAAGGAAGGAAATCCCCTACATGATGGAGAATTTTGTGAACATTGATTGTAACCGTAACTTTATATATGATGACTTTTAATTTGTGTTGTGCTGCCTTTCCATTTTACCAGGAAGATTATAAAAAGCCATAGGAAAGCAAACCGCTAGTCCTCTCACTCTGTGCAGGCTTAACTCCTCAACGCTTCCTCCTCAGATGTAATGTGAGAACAAAGCCTGGCTTGTCTACATCCAGCCTTCTTTCTCAACAGCTCCCTATTTCCACCCCTGGTTTTCAGAGATGCCAAAAACGTTGTGATTTTCCTGCTTAAAAGTCATTGCGTGCCACATAGCATAGCAATGCTTACTTACCAGATGACTCAGTAACTTCCAAAAACTTCATGCTGCTCTTCCTTCCTCTCATCTTAACACTGTGTAGTGATCCATATGCTTTTGGCATCTGTAAAAACACTGTATCTGCCTAACACAGCAAGAGTCTCCTTTGCACACATTTTTCTGCTTTTCAGTTTAGAGATTCTTTTCTGGGCACAGAATTTCTCCATGACATAAAACACAGATAAGCTTCACAGAAGATACAGTAAAAGAAAACTGCTTCTAACTTCTCTCTGTGCTTCTATCTAGCAAAAATAGTAGTAGAGAAATGGTTGAAATATGTTTTGGCAGAAGCCATTACTGAACATACAGAAAGATCGTTGCAGTTCTTTGTTAACAGAGCTCCCCAACTTCTGACATCTTATGGGACCTCATCTTGAAATCTGGGATGTGGCCTCTAGGAAGAATAGTAGAAAATGCTGCCCACAATACAGGCAAGTTTTACAAGCAATTTTGTTTCTTGAACAGAGTGTTTGTTCAAGTCTTAGCATTGTCCTGTTAAATCAGACAACCAAAATCTGGGGCAAAGCATCTCAGCCAGCTTGTGTTTATGTAGATACCTGCATAGAAGTGCACCTTGCTGAGTCCTAGTGGTGAATGTGCTTATGGGTGTTTAGGTGGGACTTTGGGGGAGGATATTCTTCACGCTGGCTGCTTTGTAAGTTTTTCCGTAGTGAATGTGACAGCATTTGTCTTCCTGGCTTCTAAGCACAATGGTGTTACCAACTACAGTGGTTAATCTGTGTCTTCATATGGTAAGTTCATTAGGAAGACAAAGCCAGCGAGTGAGAGTTAAAAGCACATATATGTGTGTATAAGACAAGCTAACATGAGCACAAAGGGGAAAAAAGTGATTCAACCCCTATTTCCTGTGGGTTGTAAGGGCAGAAGAGACATTTCATTCTGATGGTTAATTACTTCCACGTCAAGCAGATACTATGATCATGAGGGCAGAAGTTAAATAGGTTAGGCAAAAGACACCTCAAAATTTGCTGCTCAGAAAAAGAAAGAATTATAGATATGCAAGGTAAGTCAGTCTTCAGTCCCTCAGATTTGACTCAGAGACAATTTATGTCCTATGACCTTTTGCAAAGCTGAAGACACAAAGTGGCTGAGCCAAATTAGTAAATAGTCCCCATATTGACCGAAAGGTACAGTAACTTCAATGACTGGGTGATTTAGAGTAAATCACTACAGATATCAGTGAATTTTCAATAACACTCACCGTTGCCAGCATTTTATCAAGGCAGTCCAGTCTGACATCCCAATGCAATAGTTCTGTTGTGAAATCTTATAAATGTTTGATCATAATTATTTCCATTATGCTGTTTTTCAGGCCCTGATTATATCAAACAAAAATTTCAAGAAGGAATGGAAGTGAAAGAAAAATCTGAAGAAAAAGTTCAGGAGAAACCACCTACCCCAAAAGAGTCACCTCACTTTTATCGAAAAGGTACTACACCCCCTCGAACCCCAGAAGCAAGTCCAAGGAATAGTCCTCGTCTTTCTTCTGAGCCTTCTCCTTCAAAACAACTGCAAAGGCAAAACTCCACTTCTGGGGCAAGACTCAGTCAGGAAAAAAAGCTTTTAGCCTCTGAGAATGTAACACCCACCATTAGCAAGCCTTTATATTCGAAAGTACCAACGAAGGAGGAAGGAGCTGTGAAACACCAGCCAAAGTTCTCAGCCCATCACAATCCCATCAGCACAGAGAATGGGGAGCTGCATGGTCACTACCATGGCTATTATGTAAAAATGAATCCAGCAGTGCTTCCACAGGAGCTCAGGGAAGAGGATGAATATGTCAACCCATCACCATCAACACTTGCACAGATACCACCCTCACAGAAACCAAGTCCTGCTGGATCTGGGGGTAAGCCAGATGCCAAAGAAAACAAACCTGACACAAAAATAAAGAAAACAGAATTTGCTGCACCAAAGAACCCAGCTAGTAATGAGACACATTCAGCAGTGGAAAAAGAAGTACAAAGCAGCTCGGTGAGTACTGCAAGAAACCTTTTCACTTTCACTGCCCTTTTGCCTCCTAGCGCTGAGCTTTGCATCCTAAAGGCAGGCAACACTCACTTCTGTCAAATTTTCATCTGAATACTGTCTGCCAGCTAGAACCCACTACACAGGACTGCAGTGAGGAACAAATAATCCACTTCTTTATATAACCCTTTTTGAAAACTGGGAAGAGATAGTTGATAGCCAGATACTGACAGAAACATGAATCCATACTGCATCCATAAACACAGAAGTATGTTAGTGTGGGTTACTCTGTTTACGTGTGTATATATATATGTGCATTTCTTGTGCGTCTAGATATATATTTGCAGATGTATATGTGTGTATATATATACATATTTCCTCCTCATTCAAAACAGCCTTCGTTGTACTTCAGTGGTTAATTGGGCAGTACTGGGACTTACACTCGTGCTCTTCCCCAAAGGTCTACTTTTGACTACAGCTGGAGACAGAATGCTAGCCTGTGGTCTGACCCAGGCCAGACAATCTCCCGTTTTCATTTTCTTCTCTGTGTTGATAGTAGGCTCTAAAAATGGGCAATTTGCATCAAAATATAAGCTGTTTTAAAATCCATACTTCTGACAATTCTTGCATTTTACAGTGGTATGAAAAACTGTACTTTCTTTTTATCCAGATATAGTAGTAGTTTTAAAACTATACATTAAGATCAGTGTGAAACCGAATCTCATTATTATTCAGAAATAATAGAACTATTGATAGTTACGCAGAAAAGGAGAGATGACCCTTCTATTCCATGTTAGAAGAAAAAGCCAGGTTATCGAATTCAGCACCTCTGATGATAATAAAATTATTTCTGGGCCAAGAGAAACTCAGGAAAATGTTAGTTGTAGATCCTAAAGTTAGCATTTAGTGAATAAAGAGGTCTAGATAATTGTCATAATGTTTCTTTTTTGTAAGCAGTTTCTTTTAATCATTTTTGATACACCAGTAGAAAAAAAAACATCCAGTGTGTCATTATTGGTGGGATAAACAGAATGACCCATTTAATGAGAAACAGCTAGACAAAACAGTTGAATAATTGACAGCAGACTTCATTAATAAAAAATTTAAAAATAAAGATGTGCAAGAATTTCCAACCAACATGGATTGTAAAAGATTTGTCAAACAAGTTTGACATCTTCAGCTGTGACAGAGGAATCATATCCTCAGTCAAGAACGTAACTTAATTTGCTTTTCCACAGTTATTTATTCTGGCAAGGAAGCCAAGAGTAATGCAAAGGCTAAATGTCACATTAAAATAAATTTTTTAAAACGGACTTTTAAATTTCACTATTCTCAAGAAGTAATTAGAAAAACATCAGTAATTTGGTATTATTCTGGTGAGATCATTTCTTGGATTAATTCTGCTGCTCTATTTTATTTACATTCTTACTAATGACTTGGAAGAGGCCATGGAAGTATTAACCATGAAGCTTACAGAAGATGCAGAGACCAGGAAACTGATAAACAGTGAAGACAACAGATTACCAGTACAAGCTGGTCCAGATCACCAGTTAAGAAAGATGCAAGTGTAATTATCCATGTGCAGCAGAGCAAAATGTAAGACTGTATATTGAAAGACAGTTAATAGAGCCTGTCCATGCAGTATCAGAACAGGAAAAGGCTGATGGATCAGGAGCAAGAGAGGCGACTGAGTATGAGCTCCCAGTCTGCTGCTGTTGTTCAGAGATGTTAATATAATCCTTAGATTTATCAACAGGAAAGATTAAGCAAGAGTACATGGGAGTCTGTTTTATCTGGTTTTGGCACTGGTGCAGCCACTTCTGGAGTAAAATACGGTGTCCATAAATCAGGGATTTAAAATGAAAAAAGCCTTAAGGGAAAGTCTCATGAAGAGCTGCAAGAATGATTAAAACATATCTTACAATGAAAGATTCAAGGCAAAAAAAATCTTGACTCATTAAATCACATTCTGTAAGTACACTGTAAAATGGTTTCCCAAGCTAACAAGCAAATGTGTAAGATCCAGCAGCTGAACAGATGTAGATAAAAGTCTTGGTTTAAGTTGCTTTTAATAATATTAATTAAATGTAATATCAGTTTTCAGATGCTGAGTTTTTGGAGCTGTCACTGAGTAGTTTGATAATGAGCATTTTGCCAGGATGATACCCTTTAGTTCAGTGTGAAGCTTATATCCCGTTTTGTGCGGGTCAAAGTAGATGGTCACAGTGGTTTTGTAATCTGCAAATCTGTATTACAGCTGATAGCAGCCCTTTAACCTTTCAAATCTCACAGATTTGACTCCTATGTAGGGTAACACAAAGTTGTCAGCCTTGTAAATGCTGCGTGATTATGCACGGAATTTTCGCCTGAATGGGAGTTTTTTGTTCAGCTCTGGGTAAAATACATGGCTAGAAATAGTCTTCCATCCAAACCAAATAGCTGACGCTATTTGGAGCTGAAGGAGAAGACCAAGTAGGGCACCTGAACAGCAGTTTATTGACCTTCTGGAATAATCAGGGTAGAGATTGTGAACTTACAGCCTGTTACCAGGAAAGGTGGAGAAGTGCTGATATTGCAGGGGACTGGGAACTGTCCCTCTGCTTCATTTGGAGCATCCTAATTGCATTATTCTTATTATCAGCATTTCAATAAGCAAGGAAGGTAGAGTTTAGAAGCTCATTTTTAATATAATGGCATTTTAAGATATGCATAGATGTATGTGTTTTTTTCAAAGATGTCTCCTGTATGTCTATATGTCTATATGTCCGTATGTCTATAAATTTGCCCTTGTAGAACAAATTTCCTACATGCTTATTTTTTTACAGTGCTGCAATGAGTAAAAATCCTCAAACAATTAATAGTGAAATGAGTAGCCTGCTGGCCTAGCAGACTGAGGGAGAGACAGAGCACAGAATGACTTTTAACAGTACCTGGAGACTTTTCTTTTTAATTTTTAGTATCACCTTTTAACTTTCAGAAAAATAGGAGCCTGTTCTACAGTGCTGCTAGACTGAGCTTGATAGTGTGTTGGAGTTACGCAGTGGCTAACCTAAGAGTGCACCGTTACTGAGGAGGAGCCAGGTTATCTTTATCCCAAACACTTGTGAATGTTGAGAGACTTCAGTCTTCTAGAGCTGCATTGGAGAGTTATTTTGTTTCAGTCAGTAATTGCACTTGCTTTATAGTCATCCTCACAGGTCATTTTGTCATGGTTTGTAAGTAAATCTGCCTTAGATCCTCCATAAAAGTTAAAAAATATATTTGTTAAGGAATATAAAAAGAAAAGAACTCTCACATTCATGAAAAGAGAATGAGAAAACATGGGTTTGGAATGCAAAAATGAGTCTGTTACGCTTATTGAGCACCCTATTAGATTATCTGAAAGTGCGGTATAAAATTGTGCTGTGCTTTTTCCGAGTTTCCAGTGATAATGCATTAAGAAGATAGAAACAGAATGTGAAATAATCAGATCTTCCTTCCATGTGTCTAAATCAAAGTCATTTCTCACAATTCAATGAAACATAAACTTAATCCAAACTTAATTTGGATTAAAAATTTTAAACACCTTTAATTACAGAAAAGTCTGCAGCAGCTGTTTTAGTAATCAAATTTATGTTTCATATTTTCTGTGAATCTGTACATCCTTAAGAATGTCAGTGAATATCATCTGTGCAATAAGTTAGTTATAGGAAAAGTATGGATTATCCAGATATCCCCATTTCTGGCATTCTACTTGAAAAATACCAGCACGTACTTGTTATGCCACACATAGAAATGTGTTTCTCTGTACTTACTTTCTAATGTTCAAAAATCAAAGTTTAAAATAATCTCAGAGCTCATAAGAAAGATTCATTGTTTTATCAAGGTGAAAATGCACATAAAGCACAATGACAAAGTCACTGTTTGTCAGCTGCTTCAAAATAGCTGTCTGTTTGCAGGCATTTTCCCTAATAAATGAGAGGTAAATCATCCTTTTTTTGCTGAGAATTAGGCACCTTCAAGTTACCTTACATTTACCACAGTAAGGTGTGCATGGAGACACTTGACCACAAACCAGTACTGACTGTTACTTCTAATTGTTTGTTAGCAGCCTCTAGTCCCAGTATCCATTTACGAGCTGCTATCCCACCTTGAATATGATCTAATTTGAGATTGGCTTGGATTTAGGTAAAAAGTAGGACTGAATTGCAGAAAATACCACTGTAGTCTGTATTCATAAGTAGACATTTTACTCCCCTGATATGTGTCTGTGTGTTGCCCATGCACAAGTGTTCTACTATATTGTCATTTTTTTGTTTTGTAGGTAAAGATTTTTAAGCCACACAGAGGGTTTAGCCTGGCTTTTGCCTGTATCTGAAATCAATTTTGCTGAGTATTACCCAGTGTGCTTTTACTTGCATATCTTTTTTCACTAAACATCCAGTTAGTAAGGGGTAACTACCGTGATGTTAGAAAAATAAATCAGTATTTGCCTGATCCTAAAAAAAAAAAACCTCTGAGCAAGAACTTTGTGCTAAATTTAATGGGTATTCCTAATGCGATGGGATTACAAGACTGTCTTAAATATTTACTGGCACTACCTTTCAGAAAAATAACTTCTTCCTCAAATGAAAACTAATTGTTTGGTTTTGCTTTTAATTACATGTCTGACTCACTGGAAGCTGAAAGGGTAGTTTTTAAACAGGACTGGAATTTTTCTGCTACCGCTTCTTTAGTGCACCTGTTCTAGTCACTCTTGGACTATTCAGACTAATTTTGGCTTTTGCTATTTTAAGCCCTTGCAGGACACTGAAGTCTTATTTATGGTATTAAATGCTCATCTCATAGGTCTCTACAAAACAGGTAGGAGTTTATTGCATAATAACAATGTGCTCCAAAAAAATTGTTTGATCTTTTTTTAGTATATCAGGACATACTGCTTTGAGGAAAGTTGTAGTTATCAGCAGAGGAAACAAAGTGCACATAGCAGGACAAAGGAGATGTGATTTACTACCTTGTATAAAGCATAGACTATCATAAACAGAGAATGCATTTTTCTGTGATCTACACAGAAAATCAACAAGCCAGATCTTAAGGTGTCACTGTCTTTGTGGATGAGTTTTCTTGATTCAGACTATCGCCCCTCGGGTTTTTAGCTTAATTTATCTAATACTATTGTGTTGAGATTGTTAGTCCTAATCTGAATGACGGGTGCATCAACAGAGAAATCCCCTCCTCCCTCCACCAAGCTTAACTCTGTAAGACTGCACTCATGATACCAGCATGCTGTTTGAGCTGCAGTCCCAACCCACCATACAGCCAAAAACTGTCTTCCAGCTATCACGATGCTGTTTCAGGATATATTTCAGATAATGAGTGAGTTCCTGTCTCCTGTGATGTCCCCATAGATCCAAAGTTTTCTTCAATACTGGTTAATCAACTTGATTTCCATGGATGTTGCTTTCAAATATACAAAGCAATAGATGGCCAAATTGCAGTGAATTTTAGTGGTATTAGGCAATGATATCCTTCACAGTTCCTTGCAATTCCAGGTGCAGTATAACTGTAAAAACTTTAGGTGGGATGTCAACCTATAAAAGAGCTATTGACCTGATTTTGATCACACAGAGAGCCCCTGATAGCGTCATGGAATCATGGAATGGTTTGGGTTGGAAGGGACATTTAAAGATCTTCTAGTCTTTAAATTGCTCAAAGCTCCATCCAACCTCACTTTGAACACTTCCAGTGATGGGGCATCTACAGCTTCTCTGGGCAACTTGTTCTGATGTCTCAGCACTAAGGAGAAATATATTGAACCCAAATCTCAGTGGAAATTAGTAGCATAATCACACTTCCTGTGTAGAGATACGTAACGTTAGCATGTATGTACTACTGTTGTTTGTCATGAGATTCTGGGATTTTTTTTGCAAAAGATGTCATTAAGTGGCAGGTTCACTCTAAAGGTGTTGACGCTGACATTCCAAGACAGCAAAACTGAGAGATTCTGAAAGTAGCTGTTCCAAATAAAACCTGCTTTATTGTGCATGGTCTTCTGATATGGCTTTCATGCATAGATCTCCCAAGTGTTAAATGCATTTGGTGAGAATCCTGATGGGAACTTAGATTTCCTTTACAGCAGTAAAGCATAGAAGTACCCGATCAAGCACACTTGTGACCATGCCAGAAAGAGAAAGAAGTTGTTGAGCTTGGGTTACACATTACTACAGCAGGGCTGCTTACAGTGTTGTGATCAGAAACGTAACCGTATCTGGAGTCGTGCTTTCCTTTTATGCCCGTTGTCTGTCACCAAGTGTCTCATATTCTTTGGCACATAGTGGCTCTCTTCCAGTAAGAAGGAGGAACATGGTTCATCTTCTGTTCTGTGACCTGATGCTTAAAAAGTACCACTTGTAAGTAGGAATTTGTCCCTTTGACTAAGGTGACCTTAAACCTAGTCTTCCACTTCCTAATGAATATTTTAGACATTCTGCCGTGAAGCAAAACGTGAATGTTGCTGCCGGTATCATTACCCCTATGGCAACATTTAACTAGCATCCTGATAGTCTCAGTTGTCAACTGAACTCAAACACCTAGTTCCTCAGCATGTGAACAGGTACCTCGGAATAGGTGCAGAGCGCCTTTATGTACAGGCTGGGTTTTAGACTCTACAGAGGTAGAAGGGGTCCCTGACAAGAAACATTTTGTGACTTAGTCAGGAACTCGGCAGTTCACATCTGATCTGCTGTCTTAACTGCTGTGTCAAGGTGTGTTCTGGTAGAAAGTATTTAATATAACTGTTTCAGGATGAGTGTGTGATATAATAATGACAGAGATGCTGTACAATAGCTTCCCAGTTACACTGCCACAGCAAATTAGTAACGGCAAGTTCTTACACCTTAGCATTCCAGAAATTAAATAGCTGATGTTAACACCGTCATGGAGCATAATGAACTTCCGCAAGGCAGCCTTATGTGGAAAGTGAAAAAAATTATGTCATTTCTAATGAAATATACACCTTCTTATGCAAGCTAGTGATCCTTATATAGCTCAGAATTTCTGCAGAGGTTTTTTTTTGAGAGCTTTTTTGCGATTTAGGAGAGGATTGTCTGAGTGAAGTTTTCCTGTTTCTACTTACAGTAAATATGCAACCTTAAAATATAAATATCTTTGTAAAAATGTGTTGTAGTAAACCAAATATGTTGAGAACAGAAGAATTGAGAATTTCCATCTGTTCAAGACATTATTTCAAGTTGCTCATTAGAAAGCAGTCATGTTTTTTAAAAAAATTATCTAAAACTGCTGAAAAGAATAAAAAACTTTGTTCTCTAGCTTCACAGAAAGGCTAAAATGATGTGATGAGTAACTTCTCTAACCACATTTAGTTCTAGCTAGGAAGAGCAGAAGTATTTTGATTTTAAATTTCATCAGTATATAGCTCTGTAAGATAAGCGTCAGAGTAAATCAAAACAAGTTTAATTTTGCCAGTGTAAGTATTTTTTTTAGTCTGTAATGGAAACACTGCTAAGTATGTTAGTGCAACAGTCAATAACTTTTTTCCTCCTTTAGTTGTCAAAAAAAGGGTGTGCTTTTCATAAAACACATTGTTGTATGTGTTTTGAAACGGGTTGGAATTAGAGAAGGAACCTGCTATAAGGCTGAAGAGCAGCGCTCCGTCTTTCCTGAAGTAATTCACGTTCTTTTGCTTTATTTTCAGCTGATGCTACTTTTGCGCTGACGGGTTTGTTTTCATTTGTTTATGCAGTCATAGTTGTCAGATAGTTTAATCTCAGTGTGATTAAGAATAGCATAATAATAAACTCTCACCTGTATTTATCCAGCTCATTTTCACACAGATGATATTTAGCTCACCTGAACACCAAGGGTAGTGGCTACGTTTCAGGAGCAGAGTCTGTATCTTCAATATTTAGGTAATCCTTCGGAGCAAAGTCAAAACTGCTAGAAATTACTATAATGAGTCAGGAGATGTTCATTGCTGTGCACTGTGCAGAAGGTTGCATTAATTGTGGTATCTTTATTTTATTTTCAGGGCCCTAACTCAGTCATGATCGCTCTGGTAATGCTGTTGAACATTGGTTTAGCCATTCTTTTTGTCCATTTTCTAACTTGATTGGAATTAGGAAAGGTAAGAAAGGTCTTGTTTTCATACAAAATCACCATACTCACCCCACCTCAAACGATTAAGTTTTAATTTCTTTGCATCCTTTTAATGTTCCCTGCTTTAAATTTAGCTATGCCTGAATGTGATTCAACATAGTTGTTTAATAATGTAACTGTTTTGACCCTTTAGTGAAGTCATGACAACTAGCGGTGTTAGCCCACAGTTCTCTGCAGTTGTGTCATCAGCCTTTTAAATGGCACCTGTCATACTCAGACACAGGGAAGGAGGCTTGGAATTAGGATGGGACGCAAGAGAGATGAAACTTGGAGAATTCAGCCAGGGGCCCAAATCAGTTTCTCTGCTGATGATTCATGGCTTTGGGGTCCTCTGAAAGCTGAAGGAAGCAGCCACGTTGGAAAACAAACAAAATAATCTGCTGAAGCAGCCCCACCGGTGAAATGAGTTGGCTTGTCCATCTGTTCCAGCAGAGTGTGACTAAACTGGAAATGTATGGAGCTGCACTTTTTGTTGATGGAAGCTAACAGCTGCCTTACTATTTTACCGTCTGATGTGTTTAGTGGGGAGATGGGAAAACGACTGCCAGAGGAATGTGGTCAGAGGATTCTGTTGCTGTGGAAGTAATTCCAGCGTTCACTCCTGTCTTACTAGAAGAAATAGTTAGCAGCATCAGTCACCAGTCTTATTCCATTACCTGCTGCTTTTAACATCTCCTGCAGTGTTATTGGAGATGGAATTTCATTTGCCTGTGCATGGTTCTGTTCATTCGTTGTTTATGAAATTTGGTGTATAGCCATAATGGTGTTTAGTCCAACGTGACGAAAGCTACCAGTTCTGCCTAGCAGTGGAAGCAGAAAATTAAATCTCTTTCTCTAATCTGGTGATAAAATTCTTAATTCATTTTCCTAAACCTGAAGAGCCATTTTGCTTTAAGGTTTAGTAAGGTATATACCATGACTGCAAAGTTTAAAGGTGTTGATATCTTCTGAAAAGTGCTCAAATGCTTATGCCAGTAGCAAGCAAAATTTTTCATAATAAGAATCTTAAGTAGATAACAGCACATTCTAAATAGCAGATAGATAGAATATCAGAATAAGCCAAGAAAGATGAAATACAGGGTTTGCATGTTGACTTTTTTCTTTTTTTCTTTGTTTTTTTGTTTTTGTTTTTGTTTTTTAATTCTGGTGCTGTGATAATTGGTGATTTGGATTATTATGTTTCAACATTGAGGAATTTTGCCAGTGGTTAAAATAAAGTCTTGTCTGAGTGCACATTAAGGCCAATGAGAGTCAGGCTAGCTAATACTCGTATAATAAATTACTATAATTTTAAAATACTAGATTTGTGTTGAATACATTCAGGTAGAGCATTTAGAAATATAATGTGATTGATTATCGATTTGACACCTTCAGTGTCTTTCAAGTCCATTTATAATTTTACCTCAGCATTAAAGAAGCCTCAAAATTTTTCATTTGGAAAGTTTTTCTTAAGTAGTTTCACAGCCCTTTGTTCAAATGATGTGATCATGTTTCTTTTTCTGTGCCATTATACTGTAATTATTGTACCCTATATTAGTCAAAAGCATGCTTATTTACTGAAAATATGTGGTGTGGTCATTTGGCAAGTAAATATTTTAATTTAAAGCTACAAAAAGCAAAGGGCTTGTATTATGGTTTATTCTGTCTCTATTAGAAAATATTTCATACAGTATAGTTTTTGAACGTGTTTGTAAACGTTCTAAGTATTTGCATGGTTTAATGGGCGATGTTCATGCCGAGTACATTAGCTATCTTCTGATGCAGCATATAAAAGTAATGTAGGTGTGAGCTGAATATTATTCAGCAAAGCAGCTCCAAGCAGGGCAGTAACACCATGGTGTTTTTTACAGAAGTATGTTGAGAATCCTCTGTTTTGACCAATGTGGATAAAGAAGAAAGCAGAAAGAGAGCAAATGAAAATAGAACTTGTATATTTATTTTAAAAAAAAAGTTTAAATAGTGTTTTAAATTTAGGAAAGTAATTTTTAAATAAGAACAAGATTTTAAAAGTTCCTGTGTGAGCCTTGATGTAATGGACAAAATGTTCCATCCAGGAGTGAAATCAGCTCCAGTCTCTTTACATGGAGAGGTCATTTTGTAACTGACATATTTAATTCCTAATAAATGTTTATTTAAAATACTTTGTGCTCTGGAAATAATGGGTTACAAAGCTTATGAAGATGTTTATAAATTTAAGTAAGCATGTTAGTACCATTTATAAATATGTATGATTTATAAGCTTTTTTAAAACGAAGCTCAAACAAATTGTTGATATTTTTCTAAAATGTGCACAGCTGTATTTTACATGAAAGGCTATTTATAAATGGTTGTTATACTGTACACTACATTTTGGACAGCACAATGAAGCCTGCCAATGTACTTAATAATGTCATTTTGTCTATTTAAAGTTTCTTGCTGTCAAAGAATGAACTCTTTATCTTTGAGTATCTCTATTTATAATTCTTGACCCAAAATGTACAATGTACAGTTTTCACAACTGTATTTGCTCTAATAAAAATAAGTTGGTTATTAATAGAGTTTCAGGCTAGCATTTCCTGTCTGTTAATTACTTTTTCACTGTCTGGAAACAATTTTTCTAACAAATTCAGTAAACGAGGAGTGAAGCAGGAATATGGGTGAGGTCCTAGCCCCTCTGAAATCATGATGAATTACTGTTTTTAACAAGCAATTCTGGGAAACAATTAAAAGTAAAAAAAAAAAAAACCCAAAAGTGAAGTTTCTTTGTGTCTTTTATCTTCTGATACAGGACTTTTGTATATATTTTTTGTAAATTTAATATCTTAAATTATATTCCCACTACAGGGATGGTTTAATCAATCTTGGTTTAATCAGTGAGCGACTGGTCTGTTAAGAGCTGTTCTTGCAAGTGAATCGACATCCTTTTTAGACTTCCCTCCTTCTTGAAGTTTGTGAGCCAATATTCTGCACAGAGAAGATTCACCATTACACCTGTCTTAAGGCAACTGCATTTGCTCAAGTAGTGAATCAGCTGAGAATTTTATTTTCAGTGATTCCAGTTCAGATTACTGGCCAACTGTACTGAAATCCTAATATTTAGTTGGAAAAGAGAGAAGTTTCCTAGTCATTCCTATTTAAGAGAAACATATTTTTAGGAAGTAATTGTTACTGTCTTATTCTTTAAAATAGTTCTACCAGCATGAAGCTTAGCTTTAAGAATTTGTATGTCCTACACAATAACCCACTCCCTGAAGAAAAATTTTGGTTCTTCAAGTAAAGAATACAGTCCCAAGAAAAATAAACAGAAGTAATTATAATGCCAGAAAATTGAAGTCAAGTTCACTGAGAAACCTCATCTCTGACATTTTGTGATCCACACTGTATAACATGTTCAAAAATGAAAGTAAATTTGACATGATTATTCCTTAAGTTTTATGAATATGATAATATATTCAGGCATATATAAATCTTAACAACAACAAGAAAAGTATTTGCCCAAAATAGAGGAGAAAAAAGAAGTTTTCATAATCATCTGAGAAATATGACAACTTTCCCTGCCCATCAGTGTTCATAATTCTCAAAAATCAACATGTACATAGAAATAAAACAATTTTTCTATGGTGTCTAAAACCAGATGGTTATTTCTCCTCTGAGATGTTTTTGCCAGTGGTTTATATCAGTTGTAAACTTACAAATGGGTTTATGTGGGAATGCGTCTGCTATACCTAAGGGAATAAAAAAAAAAAAAACCAGGGACACACAAAGCAGCATAATGCTCCAAGATTCGCTCTGGCATGGAAAATTTTACCCCACTTCAGTGCAAGGGATTTTTTTCCCAGGCAAGGTAGTTTCTCCTGGCATAGTAGTGTGTTTGCCCACAGATGCCAGAAGGCAGTGAACTGTCACCTTGGAATTGGAGGATTGGTTTCTTGGGCAGCATAGTTTATCCGATTAAATTATATATAGCGTACGCAGAGAAACAGAAACAAATGATGTTGAGGTGCCAAAAGTCTGAAGAAAAAATAATCTATTATCATGGCTCTCTAGTGTATTTAGTCCTTTCTTTACTTGGGAGATACAGTTCTTACTTTGCCCTCCCATCAGAAAAGCGATAAAGTTGCCAAGAATGTGGGATCTTCCACATTTGCTTTCCGAAAGGAGGAATTCGGATTGAATTTCATGATACATGACTACAGCTTTCCTTTCAGATACAGGTGTATATTTAAAAAATCTTTAATACAACTGAGTGCTGACTTTAAAAGGACTAAATGCCTCTTTACGATTGAGTATAAGTTTTCAAATAGTTATTTATGTAAGTTGTAATGACACATTACATATCTGTTAAAAGCTCTATTAAGATACAGTTACACGATATTAAGACTCTGACAATGACATGGATGCAGCGATAAAAGCCTGCAGAAGTTCACTACATACTGAGGTACGTAACATTCTTAGTTACTAACTAAATAACATACATGGTATTAATAAAACATGGTTGTGAATTATGTGTGTGTGGTTTTACTCATAGCTCATTTGAGCCATTTAGTCAGGGGAGATAGTTCTACATACCCTTCTATGGAAATGTAATTCAGCAGACAACACAAATCAAGAAAAGGAAAATTAATAAGCCTTTCAAATAAAGTAGTCTTCCCATTCTCTAATTTAATATTCACAGAAATGGGGGGAAATAGAAATTTTGTTAAGTCTGTGCAAGAGGCTGAGTGTGGCAACATGCTGTAGCTGAGCCATCTACTGTATCCATCTCAATTATTCTTCTGCTGGTCACAGAAACTGCAAAGTAAGAGACATTACACCTCCTACCATTGTAGGAGGTAAATATAATTTCCACATACAACATCTTTAAGAAACTGTCCATGACGGTACCTGAATTCCTTTGAGATCAATACATGAATTTGAGAAAGGAGAAATGTCTGTCTCAGATTTGCAAACTGTGGTTCACTGAATAGCAGCTTGGCAGAGACGCTGTATTAGACCACAAAAGACAGATCCTGCCCAAGGTTTTGGAGAATTACTGCCTATATTTAAAGTTCTTAGTCTTTGCTCACTGACCTAAGTTTAAAATTTTTCCAGCTCCTGACCACCTCACAGTTACTATTCAAAAACATTTGCAGGGAGGGGAAGGGGGGAAGCAGGATAAAGTCTGGTATTACACTGAAAACTGCAACCATGAATGTGTTGAATCTGGCCTACATATATGCCAAAGGTTGACAGCATTTAGAACTGTATTTTGGGTGAACCCTTGAAGCTACAGGCTCTGATTTGGGGATTTCAATCAGAATCCAAATCTGGGTCTGATTCCAAGGGCACGCAGCTAAGATGCTTGAACTGGGAGTGTTTTTAAGGAAGGGAAGGAAAAAAGTTAGTTAAACTTAGGCTGCAGTAACTCCAGGTTAATTAAACCATTACGTTCTGTATTTCTGGAACAGTGTCATTAACTGTATTTAACATCGCAATTTTGCTATACTGAGGACATGTTCCACAGAATACCTCTGAAAGTATCATAATTTAAGATAATGGTGCCTAATTACCCATTTTTAGCTGCAAAGTACGTTTAGCATGAAATACCATCCAGTCTTCAAAAATACTGTAAACTGTGTTCCGTTTTAATTATGACAGTTCTAGATTTTGTTTAGGCCACTGATGAGAAAGTCACAGAAGGAAGGGATCAGCTACCATGGGAACAGTGAAAGCAGATGAGCACCAGCAGCTCCTCACAAGGGCTAGAACTAAAAAACACATTCGGCAAAGAAGGTAATTGGAAGACACAACACAGCGGACACGTTCCTGCCGTACCGTAAGGCAAGTCATTCCTGGCAGAGATTGCAACAAGCCTCCACATGCTCCCGTGATAGACAGCAGAACAGGCGTTGTCAGAAGGATTGGAAGTGAATAGGAACAAGGAAGTACAGACATGTCAAAATCGGAACAGAAGAAAGAATGGGGAAAGGGGAGAAAGTGAGGGGAAAGGAGAAGCCGTGGGGGACCTATATGCATAAAAGAAGGGGGAAAGGACAGTTTATGGAGAAAAAAAATAAGAAAATGGATAATATTGGACACAGAAGAAACTAAAGTTTATTAGGTAGTAATATGAAGAAGGTAGAAGGCTGAGAAGTGACTGTCCTTAGTACACAAACATCTGCTCTAGAAAGCTGCTCTCCGCATCCACAGGAGTTCGGACAAAAACAGAGAGACATAAATTGCATGAAAATTGAGATCCAAGTTAGCCATGAAGAAAAATGTTCTAACTGAAGAATAATGTCTTTAAACTAGATTACTACGGAAACAGTAGGATTTCAGGTCTGGTATATTTTTACTCTGGACTAGATTGCAGATTGGAAGAGCGCAGTGTCTCCCTTAGAGCCTGTTTTACATGATCGTGTGCTAATTGTGACGGAATCTGGGCATTTGGCAGAAGTGTGAGGGAAAGGAGCTGGAGGACTGGAAAATGAGCCCTTGTTAGAGGAACACATAAATTACACAGGAAAGGGAAACTTAAAAGGAGGATCTACTGCAAAAATAAGGTAGGAGGATGTTAGAACAAGACAGGTGGTAGGAAGAAGAAAACGTGAGCAGCAGAGAGTCAAGAAGAATGTGAAGATTTTGACTTAAATGCAGACATGAGCAGAGGAGATCATAGTATCATGGAATGGTTTGGGGTTGGAAGGGACCTTAAAGATCATCTATTCCAATGTCCGCGCCATGGGCAGGGACACCTTCCACTAGATCAGGTTGCTCCCAACCCACCTGGCCTTGAACACTTCCAGTGATGGGGCATCCACAACTTCTCTGGGCAACCTGTTCCAGTGTCACCACCCTCACAGTTAAGAATTTCTTTCTAATACCTAATTGTGATAATTGGCCAAAACCCCCAGATGCTAAACTGAAGAGGGTGTGTGGTGCAGGAAGGAGTACAAGCAAGAAGTGGACAGGGAGCCTTTGGACAGTCCTGCAAGACACCACACTGAAGCACGGCAAAGATGGCTTAGGACCCCAGAGAAGACCCAAGAAGCAACGTGAAAGAAGTGTCAGGTCTCCAACAACAGCATAGGTGTCCATCTTCTTGATTTTCTCAGCTGAAGATACTCAGTGGACTTTCATATAATTTTTAAATTGTGGAAATAATTGAAGCTACCGGGAGGCCTCTTTTCATTAAATGTTCAGGAAAACATCTTTGTCCAAAACCTGCAGGAAGAAGCTTTCTGCTACAGCAGGCTGGCTTGAGTTCCGCTGAAAGAAGTCAATAATGCAGACTTGGTAGCGGTACATTTTACTGACTCTGTATAAAACTGCTCTAAAAAAAATACTCTATACAATGCAATTTTCCTGCTAATAATAAAGCTATGATAAAACAAGAATAAACACTACCTATTCGTGAAAGCTCCCCATTTGAAAGCACGCTAATGGAAATTAAACACTTCTTAAACTGCTTCTCTATGAGCATCTGCTAAGCCTAGAAAGACGATGTCGCTATTTGCACTGATTTGCTGCTGCCTATAGAGCATTTCATATGCTCTAGAGACTGTGGTGGTGTGAGTCACGCAAGAAATTACGTAACATTTGGAAATATATTCAGTCATCTGCATGCTACAGAAATATTGCTAACAAATTCTTCACTTTTATCTCTACAGTCTTTGTCATCTTCCCTAAGTCATTTTCATGCAACTTCCTCATGCGAAGATGACTCAGCTAGAGAGTTAAACTATAATGCTCCACTGGCACCTATGGCGAGTGTGCTGGTGTGGTGGTTTGACCCTGGCTGGATGCCAG
>NW_010398200.1:46997-54606 GCF_000710305.1 Buceros rhinoceros silvestris | reverse complement strand
CTAATTTCTGCCAGAAAGATACAGCAACAGCTACAAATAGGGATGCTTGCAATATGAAAGTATATGGAAAAAAATTTTGTAAATAATTACAAGTAAGGAATCTTTTTACCCAGAAGCAGGGAGAGGATAGCAAATACTAAAATGATCTTTAGTAAATGGGAGTGAGGTGTTGATTTTGCTTAGACAACTGTCTTTTTGGTGTCTTTGGATGGAATTCTGCCTACTTCGCTCCAATTCATTACAAGATTCGTGAAAGTGGAATGTTCATGCTGCAGGGTCATCCTCATTCTCACTTCAATAACCAGGATTTGTAAGGGGTGGTTACAGAACCACTCCTTACGAATGTGGATGTCAGGAGTCTTCCACTGTTATTCTATCCTAATGTAATTACATCTGAATCCAGGAAGAAACCTTTTATTTCTTGTATTTTTGGAGGAAAGCAAATGTGCACGTTTGTTGTGGGTGGACCCTCATGAGTGATGTTCTTAGAGGAGAAAAGGATAATCAATGGTGAAGAACAAAATACATCTTGAAAGGCTGTTTTGTGTGGTAAAGGGTTCCTATTTTACAAGGATTCTTCACTATACTCTTTTGTTGGGTTTGTGTTTGGTATGGTTTTCAGTAGTGGGGGAATGGGGCTACAGGATTGTGTTTGGCACCATTTTGGTAGCAGGGGATGGGGCTGCAGGCATGGCCCCTCTAAGAAGTTTCCCGAAAAGCTCCCCTGGCTTCAATTTGGCCCTGCCTCTGGCCAAGGCTGAGCTTTAAGGGTTTGGCAAGGGTCCTTGTTTTAGGAGCGCTCTTTTATTTTGGAGGGGGTAGGACAGAGGGAGCGATGATCATGCGGTCACTCCGATTAGCGAGGAAGAGGTTGGGGAGAAAAGGTGATTAGCAGCCCATGGAGGAGCCCACACTGGAGCAGGGAGCTGACCCTGAAAAAGGCCGTGACTCTGAGCAAAACTCGTGCTGAGCGGTTTGTCGCTGGAGAACCACTGCTGGTGGAAGACCCCCACACTAGCTGGAGAAGTTCATGGAGGACTGGCTCCTGTGGGAAGGATGCCACATTGCAGCAGGGAAGGACTGTGAGGAGTGTTTCCCTTGAAGAAGAGCAAGCAGCAGAAGCAGCATGGAGTGAGCTGGGACTGACCACAACTCCCCATCCTTTGCCCACCCTGCGCTGTGCAGTGGGGAGGAGGTAGCAAAGCTGGTCCCGGGAAGAAGGGAGGACTGGGGGGAAAAGTGCTTTAAGATCCTGCTGTGTCTCTCGGTGTCCTACTGTAGTGGTTTAAATGAAGCTGGTGACTAAGCACCGCTCAACTGCTCACTCCCTCTCTCTTACCCCTGGGTGTAGGAGAATGAAAGATAAATCCAGATGGGTTAAGATAAGAGAGTTTACTTGAAACAACACAAAGGAAGAAGAAAACAATGCACTGCTCCCTGGCCATTCCACTGAGCCCAGGGGCAAGGTGCTCAGACCCTGCTGCTGTTAGAAACTACTGCTGCTTCCCAGCTAGGCTTGCCTTGTATATATACTGGGCATGGTATGATATTGAATATTCAATTGGCTGGTTTTGTCTGGCTCTCCTGGCTGTGGAAATTAACCCTATTCTAGCTGAACACAGGTCACCTCTGTCGGATTGGTAATTTGGTAGTGATTTTATTGTTTAAATTAGATTGATTTTGTTTCCCCAGGCTGAGTCTGTCTTTTGCCTGTGACCATAACTGGTAAGTGAGTGAGCCTTCCCTGTCTTTGTCTGGACCCTTAAGCCTTATTTTCTCCTACTGGAGTGAGGGAGTGGCTTCCTGGTGCTTGTTTGCCAGCTGGATTTAAACCGTGACAGCTCTACAGAAACTTGCTTGTAAAGGACTAGGTGTCCTGCTTTGGGAAAGATGTTGATAGGGGAGGCCTTCTGCTGGCCTCCTGAAGTTTTGATGACAGGCTTACATTCACAGCTATTGAAAGTCGTAACATGGAATAACAATGAAAGAAATTATGTTGTTATGGTAATATTTAAGTATACTGTACAAAGTAATCCTGTAGGGAATCCCTGAGGGTTTAGTATGCTAGCTTTGGGAGGAGCCATTGCTGGCATCTTCATCAGCAGATACCCCTTTTAATCCCCTCCCTGCTTTTACCCATAGCTTTTAGCACTTCTCTCTGAGATGATTTTTTCTGAGATGTTTCAGTTTGTAGCAGTCAAATAAAAAGAAAGAAAATCTTGGTCATGAAATGCAGGTTGGTCTTGAGGATGAATATGAGAATATACTCCCTGTACCACTCCTAAAGCTGCTGTGCCCATAGCGGGGCAGTCTTGGTGACACAGTGATATGAGTCAGGATAACAAGGGGTATGAATAGGCACCAAGTATTGAAAAGAATAGACGTACTTTATATTTGCATTTCAAGAATGTCAAAGCAGTCTACAATCTGGATCATTTCCTGTTTGTGAAAATGATTACCATTGTGCATTATGATGATTAACATAATAAGTATCCAATCCAATTGATAGCGAACCTACGTATGCCTGTCATTGCAGTGTAGTTGTCTTGTTACACATGGCGTTTCCTCTTTGTAATCTCTTTGTAATCTCTCCTGCGTTCATAATGTGAAAATATCATAAATCTTGGTCAGAATTTTTAAGGGTGAAGAACAGTTCTAAAATCACGGGTTTATTAATATACCAGCACTGAACTCATTAGTTGAGGGAGACAGTAAGAGTTAATCAATTTATGTATTTTTAACCTATCTATATATATAAAAAATATATATCTCTCTCCTCTCTGCCCTGCTTTGTGTTAAATAGTGCTCTCATACTGGTATTCTTCATAGCCAGACTGGTACTGAATTTGGGAAATGTCATCATGAATGTTGCTTTCCTTACGCTGAAGTTCTTCCTTTACTGCTAATCAACACCATTCTGAAACACAGAAGCAAGAAAATTACTGTTTAATAGAATACTGACTTGAAGAATAATGTCCTAGTCAATAGCTAGGTATCATCACTTTTAAATTAATTAAAGTAGATTACTCTGATATGTATATATAGCATTAATGTATTCTGGACGTGAAGCAATCCTAAACTGGTCTTCTACAAGATGTATAGACTCATAACATGAAAGGATAACGAAAAGGAAAATACAAGTGGTGCTTCAGTCCATAGGTAATCATATTTTTCTCAACAATTTCCCAACTTTAACCCTTCTTTCTCACATCTTTATATGTGGTGAAGACTGTCTGTATTCTAACAGAATGCCTTATAATAGGCTACGTAGTAATAGAAAAAGTGCTATTTCAAAATTTGTTCTTGCCTCTGTATGAAAGGTGGAACCTGGTCAAATGAAATACCGCTGCTGTGTTTTATCATGTATAAAATGCATTTTTATTAACCTACTTTCTTAGCATTTCTGAGTAAATGGAAAAACTTAGTTTAGTTGCAGCTGTAGTAAGAAACAAGGTGAGAGCACTTACTTTAAGATTGCAAATTAGCTCCTTTATTTACTTTAAGCCATATTTGTCTTTAATTTTTTTTATCTACAGATGGTAATAGTGGGTGGAGATGTCCAGCTTGTCAGAATGCTTCTGCTCAAGTTCCTAAAATTTACACTTGTTTCTGTGGTGAGTTTCTTGCTTGCTTTTGCAAAGAAAAACAATTTTATAATTTTGATTCCTTTTTTTAATTTGAATTCTGCTATTGCTGCTTCTTTGCCTACATCCCTGAAATCTAACCTTGTTTAAAACTGTATTGACACTGGAAGGTGGCTGCACAAAGAATCACTCATATGTTGCTTAAAGCGTTTTTTGGAAGTTAAATATTAAATCTTAAGTGATAAATATTTTCATATCACCATGTAAAAATAGTGATTTTCATAGGATAATGATTGAATTAAGTTATTATCCTACAAGCCTTCCTTCTGCAGAAGGACTGAAATAACCTGCATATGTTATGTCTTTCTTCAAGGCAAGATGATACACCAAAATAATTCAAGCGTACAACTTCTAAACGTTTACATTGATTTAGCAATTTTGTCATTTATGTTAATTAGACCTTTATGTAGACACATATTTAATAAAAGAGGTAACTGAAGTGCGTACAGCATTCTCTAAGCTGTAAGTATATGACAAAGGAGACATTAATTATGTTACTTAATTGCATAAATGCAAATAAATTTTTTTCACGTTTCACACTTTAGAAATTTGTGTTGATGTCACACAGCTTTCCCCTTCCGAAAGTCAGAGTCATTGGAAAGTTTCACCTCACTTTTTATAAAACAGTAGTCTGGAATTGAGGCCGGAACTGGGAGTCAGTGAACTTACCCTAAAGAAACTAGTCTTATGCTGTCATAGATAACAATTTCATCTGAAGTTCTCTATCTAAATATGTCAGTAAGTCAATTTTAAGAACAGTGCAATACAGGTAAGACAGAGGGGTTTGTATGGCAATATGTGAAATCTTATGAGTATAGGGATAATAGTTTAGGTAGAATTAATGTTTTGATTCCAAATGAAAATTACACTTTTAAGACAGGCCATACATCTGTTAACTAAGAAAGAAATTCTGCCTAAGCTTAAAGACTCTTTCATAGTTTTGGGAAATCTACAGTAGAAACTTCAAGTTGTCCACAGCATTAATGTTAGGAGAGCACCATAAGACTTCAATGTTCTGTCGATAATTTTACATTAACAATACAGTGTTTGCATATCACCAGTGGCTTATACAAAGCAAACTTCTATTTGATGCACAGTACTATGCGTTGCGTGTGGTTAAGTGTGGGGTTTTTTTTCACCATTCCATGAGGAAATTTGTAGCTTATTTTTCTTCTGAATCTTCTAGTTTTCATTATTTTCCTGGGAATTCAACTAGTTTAACTGAAACTCAGGTTAATAAATGCTATCTGTCATGTTTATTTGTATTTTCCTAACTTGCTACTTGTAGAATATACAGAAGTATACTATGAGAGTTAAAATGATATTATGTCACCAAAATTATATTTTCTTGATGTTTTTAATTGTTGCAACTTGGCTCAATTGCTTCATTGTTAATTTAACTCCTGTCTTCCAGAGAGCCAGATGAGGCTACGACATGTTAACCATGGCAATTAACTTTAACTCTGATGATCATCTCATGCGCTTAGAACTACGAGATTTGCTAACAGTATGTCAGATTAATTAAAATATGGTTTCAGTGCTTATCTGAAACACACAATATTTGAAGCTGACATACTGGATTTATCACTTCTTGCTCAAGACTTCCTGCTACATTCATCAAAATGTCAACCTTTGATGTTTAGATTTATGTGGAGTTTGATTCTTTGTAGAGAAGTAACTATAATTCTCCCAGTCATTCTATCTGTATTCCCTGTCACCTTTCCAGCTAGATCTTATTTTCTGGGAATGGTGGTGTTGGGGTTTGACTTTTTTTTTTAGTTTTGTTCTTCTCTGTTGCAGCCTGAGCAACTAAAGCGGTTGGGCCTTAAATTTTCTTACATTTTATCAATTTAATTTCATATAACCAGAGTGCCTGCTGAGAGCATAGAAGGAAAGAATTATCTGGAGCTTTACACTCCAGTAGAGCTAACCTTTAAGGAAGTTGAGTATATATCAGCACTGAAAGCAGCTAAGAACATAGAACATCTTCTGTCATTTTGTTCTTCAAGGAAAACTACTGCCAGTATTGAAAATACAGCCTTTTCTTTTTGGTGTGGTATTTTTCCCAAATTCAGTATTGTATTCAAGGCAATAAATATGCTTCTGTCTTTGATGTGGTTTAGGTAAGGTGCACAATCCTGAATGGAACAGAAATGAAATCCCACATAGCTGTGGAGAACTTTGTGGAAAGAAGAGACAGTGTTTGGACTGTCCACATCTTTGTAACATGTAAGTAAATGTTTATCATACAAATTCTGAAATGATCTACAGAAAATTTCTGAAGACTGTATTTGGATATTTTTTGACTATATGATACGCTTTGAAGTTTAGAGCTCAACTGAAGCCTCGAAGACAAGGCAGCTATTTGTATTTCTAAAGTGGGTTTGTATGAGAAAATGAACAGGAGATGAACAACAACAGTTGTAGCAACGTTTCCATATTTTAGGAACTGAACCAGCTGCCTGACTTGGTTTCAAGAACTTTCATTGAAGTAGAGAAAGAATAGTGAATAGAAGTAATTTTAAACATGTATCCAGTGGTCCACCAGATATTTTACGTGCTGCTTTTCCTGTAATAGTGTTTATATATCTTACTCTGAGAGTAGTTGGTGCTTGGTTAAACTGAAGGACTTCTTAATTCTTTCCTTTGGCTTGTAAAATGTTGAGGATAAGAAGGCATTGCATGAGTTTATCTATTTGTTGAGGCCACCAGATGGGTGAACCTGAATCTCTCATGGAGATCTTAATCAGTATATGTAACTCGGATTAGTTTTGGTAACATTTATTAGCATAATTCAAAGAACAGAGGCAAAGAAGAGCAATTCTACTTCCAGTTTTGGATGTTTTCCTTTAGATCTTCTTTAGCCCTCTGGTAGTATTATATTGATAAGGTTAACAGCATTAGGCAAGCTTTTTCAATGTATAAATACACTTGCTAGTTGATTGCAGAAAAATAAATTATGTGTCATTCCTAGTGTATCTAGCTTCATTTTCCACATATGGAAGTTGGTCCATAATGCCTGTTCACATTTCTGTTTTGAGAAATCGTTATAGTCAGAAGCAATTGTTTCTGCTCTTGGTACACTGTCAAAAACTTCAGTCATTCCAACAAATCTATTGTCAACCTACACTTCTTCCAAGGTTTACTAGAACTCAGAACTTTAGTAGAACTTTACTCTAAACTTCAGACCTCATTCAACATCTTGTTGAATGAAATAATATTTCTTTACTCTTTAATACTTCTTTCCCATGTGTGAAAATATTGTATTAGATTTCTCATTTTAGGTTCTTTTTTTATTCATCATCATATTAGATCCTGTTTGCTGTGGTTTGCACGATAAAACTGAAATACAGATGAGCTTGCAGACTACACTTGATGTAGCCAATATCCTGATTCAGCAGAACGCCGATTCGCTTGGAGGCCAGCAGCTGGCCTCCATCTCAGGAAAGGCATATGTTTGTGGAGGATTTTCTTGCCCAGACAGAAATAAGTAGACTTCTTAACTACTTCGAGAACTCCCCAACTGCAGTTTGTTACCTGACAAACTTTCCTGTAGTGCTTGGAAAAAACGGCTGTTCTCTTCCTCTTTTTTTTCCTGTCCCAGTTCACAGCAGAGGCCCAATCTTTGGCATTATCTTCTGGGAAGTCTTTTGAACAGTGGTAGCAATATAGTACCTATTGCGACCTATGGGTTTGTAGTCCCTGGTAGCCTGATCTGCATCAAGAGCCATGTAAATCAGGACCTTTTAAAATACCACTTTGCTACCAGTTTAAGTTGTAGCAAATTTAAAAGCATTACCATTCAGCCTTTTCCACATGGATAAAACCATGCTGAGTTCATTCCCAGTAAGGGAACAGCAAGGGTGCAGATCATGATAATGGGTGGTTTTGGTACTCTCTTACTTGTGATAGCAATTAGGGAAGGAATGCACTTTCAGCATCAGCGTTACCCGGTTTTTGGCATT
>NW_010398200.1:41521-46918 GCF_000710305.1 Buceros rhinoceros silvestris | reverse complement strand
ATTCCTGAGTGTATGTTGGGACACTTCTTCCTCACATGAGGGAATCCTAGGTATTAACGAGGACACACTCTGCCTCCGTCTGCTGTATCAAAAAGCAAGTAGAAACGTGGTTCCCTGTTGCTGTAGAGTTTTTCCTCAAGAAAAGGTTGGCTTGTTGCCATCTGGGCCAGGAGTCTGTTTCGTGGTTCTTGCTTGAGTTTAGATGATCTCAGAATTCTTTGTTGCAAGCACTTGTATGTTTGGATTGTAGATCTGCTCTGTGCCTTTTCCCTTTTCTCCCACAGGTTCCCATAAGGTGATGGGCTTGAACCAGAAATCCATTCTACTCACTAAGATACTAAAAGTTTTTCCTTTTCTTTTTCTTCCACTCCTTCTGGGTCAGATGTTTCATGTCATTGTCAAGACCTTCTACCTCATAGTGTAACTGGATAACAAATTCTCTGGGGTAAACTATTCATGCTCTCCTCAAGCCTATGTGACTTCTGTTAGTAGTAGGGTTATGTCCATTGTTAAGGACAGTGAACTGAGTCTGATGTGGTATCTAAGTCTTGGTGAGGCATTCTTGATGTTACTCCAGTATTTAATCCCATCTATTCTGGGAAACCCTTTGCGGTTGAAGTATAACGGACTCTGATTTTAAGTCCAGCTCCATCCATTACCTTCCATTTGAGCAGACCTCTGAGTCTGCAGTCCATGAGCATTTGACAGAGCTAATCTGGATGAATCCTGTTATGATAACCTTCTTTTTCTTGACATGCTTAGAAATAACCTCCAGAATGAGCTGTTCCATAACCTTTTCCAGGGATGGAGGTGAGGGTAACCAGCCTGTAGGTCTCCTAGGTTCTCTTTCTTGCCCTTTTTGATGACTTGAATGACATTGGCTTTTCTCCAGTACTCAGGCACCTCTCTTGTTCCCCATGACCTTTCAAAGATGATGGAGTGGCTTGGCAGTAACATCTGCCAGCTCCCTCAGCACTTGTGTCTGCATCCCTTCAAGGCCCATGGATTTGTAGGTGTCCAGCTTGCGTAAACAATCTCTAACCTGATCCTCCTGAACTGAGGGTGAGTTCTCCTTTCTCTGTACTTTCTTTCTTTTCCTCTAGAGGCTGGAATTCCTGAGGGCTGGCCTTAGCAGTAAAGATAGAAGCAAAGAAGGCATTCAGTAAGTGTGCCCACTTGTGTCTGCATCCCTTCAAGGCCCATGGATTTGTAGGTGTCCAGCTTGCGTAAACAATCTCTAACCTGATCCTCCTGAACTGAGGGTGAGTTCTCCTTTCTCTGTACTTTCTTTCTTTTCCTCTAGAGGCTGGAATTCCTGAGGGCTGGCCTTAGCAGTAAAGATAGAAGCAAAGAAGGCATTCAGTAAGTGTGCCCTCTCTGTATCCTCTGTCACCAGGGCACCCACCTTATTCATTATCAGGCCCACATTTTCCCTAGTCTATCTTCTGCTACTGATGTACTTGAAGAAGCCCTTCTTCTTGTACTTGACATCCCTTGCCAGATTTCATTCCAAGTGAGCCTTAGTCTTCCTTATTCCATCCCTGCATGATCTGACATTTTCCTATACTTCTGGTTAATCTCCTTTTCCACAATCTGTAAAATTCCTTCTACCTGACTTTTTCAAGAAGCTCCTTGTTCATCCATAATGTCTCCTGCCTCCTTTACTCCTTTACTTGATTGAATTTACCTATAAGGATGCACTAATCTTGAACTTGGGCAAGTGCTGCTTGCATGTTAACCAGCTCTCTTGGGCCCCCCTATCTTCTAGGGGCCTAACCCATGGGATTCCTCCAAGCAGGTCTTTGAAGAGGCCGGAGTTAGCTTTCTTGAAGTCCAGGGTTGTAATTCTACTTACTGCTCTGCTTCTTCCATGTAGGATCCCGAACTCCTCCATCTCATGGTCCCTGCAGGCAAGGCTGCCCCTAACCTTCACATCCCCAACCAGACCTTCTTTATTTGTTAGTACAAGGTCCAGCAGCACATGTCTCTTCATTGGCTCCTCCTCCACCTTTGTGAAAAAGTTGCCATCGATGCTCTGCAGGAACCTCCTGGGCTGTGTGCCTGGCTGTGTAGCTTTTCCAGCAAATAGCAGGGTGGTTGAAGCCCCCCATGAGAACCAGGGCCTGTGATCGTAAGGCTACTTTTAGCTGTCTGTATTGGCCTACTTTTTCTGATCAGGTGGCCTGCAGTAAACACCCACAACAGTGTCACCCGTATTAGTCTGCACCTTAATTCTTACCCATAAGCTTTTGACTCGTTCTTCATCCCCTCCACTATGCAGAGCTGTATACATTCCAGTTGTTCTGTCACATAAAGAGCAACTTCACCACCTCACCTTACTGGCCTCTCTTTCCTAAGAAAGTACTTAGCCATCCATGACAGCATTTCAGTCATGTAAGCTATCCCACCATGTCTCTGTTACTATATTGAGATCATGGCCCTGCAACTGCACACAGATCTCTAGTCCTTCCTGTTTTTACCCATGCTGCATGCATTTAAATGCAGATGTCATTGTATTAATGTCCTTTCCATGGGGTAGAGTTTAGTTGGATGCTTGTGTTAAGTGGCACTAGGCTAGCCCATTTTAGTAAAAAGTAGAGTAATTCACTCTGTTTTAGTAATAAATCTTTAATATTTGCTCAGATTTACTGAAATGGGATAGTAGCCATTTATATAAACAGATCTTGATGGAACTGAGGTATAGACAAGCAACTGTTTGAAAGGGGAGTGCTTTGCAAGCCTTTTGCTTGTGTGAGCTATGGCATGTATAGCACTTCACAAAGTGAGTTCTCATTTTTACCTTAAATACACTGAAATTATTTCAGTCTGGTTCTACATCAAAGAAACATTTAGCTTAACCTTCAAGAAAATGTTACTCATAATAAAGTTCATGATGAACTTCTTTTAAGACTCTGAAGTTCTCCCAGCCAACTGGAACTAGCAAGGCCTTGAGAATGTTTGAGAAAGGTCTTACAAAGGCAGTAAATGAAATTTTCTCTCTACTAGTTTAAATTTTAGAGTCTGGTCTTTGTTCATAGATCTTTGGTGTTGTAATCTTTCCCACGGCAGTTAATGGAAGTCATTTTGGGCTGTCTTGCAGTATCTAGTATTTTCACTGTCAGGCAAATGGAAGTTTAATTTCTTCTATGTCTAGATCACTTTGCTTGCATACCAGTTCTATAGAGTAGCAACAGTAAATTGTGAAATAAATCCTTCATGCTAATGATAGATAAAGGTGTTTCAGTAAAAGTAAGACTGCATTTGCTGTCAGTTAATACTGAGGTCTTCAGCTTGTCTTTTTGAGTTTGGTTTGTAACAGTTAAGTCATTTAACTTTTTGTTTAATCCCTTAAAACAGACTAAAACTCTCAGATATCACTGTCTTTATCATCCAGAGAGGATTTTCTGCATTTTCTGGGTGTGCCTGTGTGGTGAATGAAATTTGAATTTCTATCCTGTTGTTGTATTGATCAAGTAAATCCCAGCACCGTAGCTTCTGCATAAATCAGATTGTACAGGACACTTTGCTAAATAAGTAGCATGCAAGTGCAAAAACGGATACATAAAGATGATTTATTTTTAAAATCACAACTTGGGTTCCAAAGGGTTGGTTTTTGCATTACAGAATTTTTCTGTTCTTATTACCAAGATGACACAAGCTTACTTAAACTGCCTCAGAAACACACATTATCAAAACTTGGAGATGGCTGGAAATGAATTGTGTGATACTCTTCTAACAGAAGGAACCTTGCTGTAAGACTGCAGTCTACTATTATAGCTCTTTATGACTTAAAAATATCCGTGATCGGTGTAAATTTCTGCTTTGTGATACAGTATCAGCAGAAAATGTGCCAAGACTGGGTTCGTGGAAGCAATGTTAATACTGCTTGAATATAGTAGCATTGAGGAAGATAATATACTAGGTGGAAAACAACGTGACAAGTTTTCTCAGGATGATATGTCAACTCCCTTTTTGCAGTGGTGGCCTAGATCATAGTATTCTGAGTTTGTATCTACTTTTAATCTGATTCCTACGTTTATAAGATGGCATCCAGCCTTTAGAATCCTACATGGGTTTGTGAGAACTCAGTTCAAGATAGCAAAATATATAGTGCTTTCCTGGTGCAGAATGCATAAGTTAATAAATAAATTAATTAATTTATGGTTTTATTGTCTTCCTGTTTCCCTGCTTCATCCAGTTCTGCTCTTTTCCCCCTTTCCTCATGTGCGCTCTGTTGCTTATTGAATTCTTCTTATTTAATTATGCCATATAACTGACCTATCAAAGAGGAAGCTTTGTGGTTTCTTTGGTGGTTTGGGTTTTTCTGGTCTTGTTTTTGGTGGTGTTTTTTGAGTTGAATTGGTTTATCATGTAATGGTTTGGCTTACTGTTAGAGCCAGTTTAAGTTGGGTGATAGGCTAGGCCTTGTCAACTGGGAGGAGTGGTAAGGTTCTTTCTTCACCATATCGCTGTGGACGAATTGCTGGCTCAATTATATTGCATATGACTATAGTAACCAGTGTACTAATTAGTACTTGTGACTATTAGTGCAGTGACTGTACTTGGGGATTTTGTAATTACCATGTAGTTGGGTAGTCTGTGTTTATGGGGTTTTGGAGGTTTGTTTGGGTTGTTTTTGGTTGTTTTTTTTTTTCTTTTGGCTAGGACATGTGGGCTGGTCAGTCCTGGCTGATGATAATTTCTTCACATGGGAGTTGCTGTATTTACAAAGGAAGGAATCTGAGAGCTAAGAAATGGTGCAGACAAGTCAGTTAAGTATAATTTCACAAACCTGGGCTTGTCTATGCCCAACAGAGGTCTTACATGCAGATAGGGACTATCTAGTGTTTCTTGAAGTAGGAGGTGAGATCTGATAATCAAGTAAAGGACTGACTTTGATGACACTGTCGTGGTTTAAACCCAGCTGGCAACTAAGCTCCATGCAGTCACTCATTCGCTTCCCTCCCGCTCCGAGGTGGGGAAGGAAAAAAAAGGTAAAAGTAAAGCCATGTGAGTTAAGATAGGGAGAGTTTACTTAAACAACAGAGAGAGAGAGAGAGAGAGAGAGATTGAGAGAGAGAAAGAGAAAACAAGGCATGCTCACCGCTGCTTGCAACTGTGTCCTGCCAGTGCTGGAAACTGCTGCTGCTGGGCTAGGCTGGCCACATAGGCACGTTTATATATGCACAAAAAGGTAAAAGTAAAGCCATGTGAGTTAAGATAGGGAGAGTTTACTTAAACAACAGAGAGAGAGAGAGAGAGAGAGAGATTGAGAGAGAGAAAGAGAAAACAAGGCATGCTCACCGCTGCTTGCAACTGTGTCCTGCCAGTGCTGGAAACTGCTGCTGCTGGGCTAGGCTGGCCACATAGGCACGTTTATATATGCACACACGTTTG